>NW_010135540.1:0-301 GCF_000699245.1 Pterocles gutturalis
TGATGTGATTTGACATCAACGCAACATTTTTCTTTAAAGATTTATTTCAGGGAAACGAAGCGTGCCTGCATGGCCGTGCCAGCCCTTGGGCCAGGCAGGGGGCTGGCGGGGGAGCCCAGCACCCTGTGCCCGGCCGCATCCTGCTTGCACCCCTGCCACGCCCCCAGCAGCCCAGGGCTCCCCTGCGCACCCAAGGATGCTTTTGGAGGCTGGACTGTCACTTAAGCCATTCATTGAATGGTGGGACCAGTCTCAGAGAACTGGCTTTCCACGGCTGTACCAAAAACTGTTTAAAAGGGAG
>NW_010135540.1:595-880 GCF_000699245.1 Pterocles gutturalis
GGGCAGCCCCTGGGTGAGGTGGTGTCCTGAGCCCTGTCACCCTCACTGCATGGGACAATTGCAGCCCTGCCCACCTGGTCGCTAATTGCCGAGCTGCAGCGCCTGGAGGTCTGCAGCCAGGCCGTCCTCTGGCGAGCTCTCGTCCTCGTAGGGGTACCCCGTGTAGCCACCCTCGTCCCGGCAGTACCGGAGGAACCTGCGGCACAGAGCAAGGGGGTGGCACTGGCATCGCTGCCTGCACCAACCCCGCTGCCTGCACACGGGAGGGATGGGCAGGCTGTGCGC
>NW_010135540.1:1247-1539 GCF_000699245.1 Pterocles gutturalis
CCCCCCGGGCCCCCCTTGGGGGGGGGGGAGAGCAGGTGAGGGGCCGGGAGCACCCCTGGCTGCTGGGGGGGTCCCTCCCCTCCCTGGACCATACCTTCAGCAGACTGATGTCTGGCAGCTTCCGCAGGACGGGGTCCAGGGAGGTGATGGCTTTGCGGATCTTCTCCACCTGAGGGGAGGCACACGGCAGGGTCCAGCCACTGCAGAGATGTCCTTGTGTGGCTGCCCAGCTGTCCCCGTGCCCCCCATCCCCTGGGGAGGTCTCTGTCCCTCACCTGCTTCCTGTAGGGGG
>NW_010135541.1:0-831 GCF_000699245.1 Pterocles gutturalis
GTTCCAGGCCACGTGCAAGATGCAGAGGCATCAGTACGAGGTCCTGCGCGGGCGCCTGCTGGAGAACACGGCCGAGAGGCAGCACCGGGCCCTGCTCCAGCACCTCGAGGACCAGCAGAGCATCGCCCAGACGCTCTCCACCCTGCGACCTGGGGAGGTGGTGGGACCTTAGCTTGGGCCCTAGAACCCAACCCAAGAGCTTGGGGAGGTGGTGGGACCCCCCACATGGGGCTTGGGGGGGGTCAGGAGATGGGTGAGGAACCCAGTGGGGGCCCACCAGGGACCAAAAGAGGTGGGAGGAACCCAAGAGGAACCCAACAGGGGCTTGGTGGAGATGTTGGGGTCCGTAGTTGGGTGAGGAACCCAATGGAGACCCACCAGGGACCAAAAGATCTGGAGGAACCCAACAGAGACCCCAGAGGAACCCAACAGGGGCTTGGTGGAGATGTTGGGGTCCGTAGTTGGGTGAGGAACCCAATGGAGACCCACCAGGGACCAAAAGATCTGGAAGAACCCAAGAAGAACCCAATGGAGGCCCACCAGGGACCAAAAAATCTGGAGGAACCCAAGAGGAACCTAGCAGGGACCTAAAGAGGTGGAGGAACCCAAGAAGAACCCAACAGGGGCTTGGTGGAGATGTTGGGGTCCATAGATGGGTG
This sequence comes from Pterocles gutturalis, assembly GCF_000699245.1. Classification (NCBI taxonomy): domain Eukaryota; kingdom Metazoa; phylum Chordata; class Aves; order Pterocliformes; family Pteroclidae; genus Pterocles; species Pterocles gutturalis. Next base: position 660 of record NW_010135541.1, read on the forward strand.
AGGAACCCAATGGAGACCCACCAGGGACCAAAAGATCTGGAGGACCCAAGAGGAACCCAACAGGGACCCAACAAGGACCTAAAGAGGTGGAGGAACCCAACAGGGACCCAACAGGGACCTAAAGAGGGGGAGGAACCCAAGCAGAACCCAACAGGGGCTTGGTGGCGGTGCT
>NW_010135541.1:997-1662 GCF_000699245.1 Pterocles gutturalis
ACCAAAAGACCTGGAGGAACCCAACAGGGGCTTGGTGGGGATGTGGGGGTCCATAGATGGGTGAGGAACCCAATGGAGACCCACCAGGGATGAAAAGGTCTGGAGGAACCCAACGGGGACCCAACAGAAACCCCAGAGGAACCCAACGAGGACTTGGGGGGCACTGGGGGGTCCATAGATGGGTCGGGAACCCAAGAGGAACCCAATGGAGACCCACCAGGGATGAAAAGGTCTGGAGGAACCCAACGGGGACCCAACAGAAACCCCAGAGGAACCCAACGAGGACTTGGGGGGCACTGGGGGGTCCATAGATGGGTCGGGAACCCAAGAGGAACCCAACAGGGGCTTGGTGGAGATGTTGGGATCCATAGTTGGGTGAGGAAACCATCTCGGAGATGGTTTGGGGGCTCCTCAAGGGGATTTGAGGGGTTTTGAGGTTCTCCAAGAAGAGATTTTAGTGGTTTTGGGGTTCTCCAAGAAGAATTTGGGGGGTTTTGGGGTTCCTCAAGGGGGATCTTGGTGGTTTTGGGGTTCCTCGAGGGGATTTGGGGGGTTTTGGGGTTCCTCAAGGGGGATCTTGGTGGTTTTGGGGTTCCTCGAGGGGATTTGGGGGGTTTTGAGGTCCTCCAAGAAGAATTTGGGGGGTTTTGGGGTTCCTCGGGGGG
>NW_010135542.1:0-1981 GCF_000699245.1 Pterocles gutturalis
TTGCATTTTTATATGCAAGGACTCTTGCCTTGGCTTGAGTTCAGCCAAGTAAGGAGAGGTCTTGATCTCTCTGCCAAGGGAAAGGTCTTCCCTGAAACAGGCTCTTGGGCTGAGTGCATCCCTTGGCTGTGAGCTACCTGCCCCGCCGGGGTGGGGTCCTCTGGGCAGACACTCTCCCCACCTCGTTAGACCTCGACGTGCAGCCCCGCTCCGGCACACCCGGGTGCTCACGTGGGCTGGGGGCTCTCCAAGGCTGCTGGACCAGGGGGGCCATGGGTCAGACCCCTGCTCACCAAGGAGCCAGCCCGTGGCCTTCGGTCCCAGGGCGGCGGTGGAGAAATGCCAGGAGCATCTCACGGGCTGTCCTCCAGCCAGTGCAGGTCAAGAGAAGACTTTGTACTTCTCTGCGCCGTGACCTGAAGATGAGGGTGGTGAGATGCTGGCCCAGGTTGCCCAGAGAAGCTGTGGATGCCCCATCCCTGGAGGGGTTCAAGGCCAGGCTGGATGAGGCTTTGGGCAACCTGGGCTAGTGGGAGGTGTCCATGGCAGGGGTTGGAACTGGATGATCTCCAAGGTCCCTTCCAACCTTACCCATTCTGTGGTTCTGTGGTTCTATGACATCTTGGTGCTTCTGTCTGGTTTGGTCCTTCTGTGCCACCCTTTCTCTCACTGCTTCCATGGTTTGAGGTCTAATGTAGGCAGAGAGGCCAGCGAGGAGACCGTGGTCCTTGTAGGATCCTCACCTCTGGGAGAGGAACTGGGGATGGGTGAGATGGGTCTGGGGGCTTGCTTGGGTGTCTGCCCGCACTCAGACATCTGCGGCTCTCCCAGCTCTAAGCATCTCTCCCAGTACACCAGTAAACCAGTAAAAACCCCAGGAACAGAATGATGCTCCACACTCACGTGCCGTTAACGGGAACCAGAGGCTGTGGCCGTGGAGGTTTCAATCCTGATTTTGCCAACAGGTTGGTGAAGGCAAATCCCCCTGAAGCCAAAATGGTTCCACGGGTGTAAAAATTTTGTCAGCTAGACCAGGGGTGTCTTTATACCAATAAAAAGGGTCTTTGCTTGGGTAGAAATTGCAATTACATGCCAACTTTAAGGCTATTTTTGGAAAGGAGAGGTGCCAAGTGTAGGTGGGAGCCAGCCACGTGGTGAGAACTTCAGAAACGTCGGCGACAAGTTCTGGTGGAGCTTCATCACCTCCATTGCCCAGGTCTGGGGGGGTTCAGCCCGAGCCCCCTTCTCTTTCAGCCCACACTGCCTGGCAGTTGGGGGTGTGAAGGGGCTCCCTGAAGGTCTGTCCCCCCTCTTTTTGGGGTCTCTGTGTGGTGAATCCTCTCTGCTGATGGGGACCAGCACCTGGCCGAGGTGGTCCTTGGGTTCCCTCCATCCAGCTTCGCACGGGAAGCCAGGGACAGCTGCGATGGAGCCCGGTCCAGCCCCAACAATCGCCAGGCAAAAGCTCACCGGAGAAGCTGAGCCAAGACATTGCTGCCGTTGGCTCGAAATGCAAAATGCTCCAGGCCTTGAGCTGCGGAGAGGAGAACGGAGGAAAAGGGCCTTTCCTCTGAAGAGCAGAAGGAGAAAGCATCCCACCTCTGGACTATGAGCTGTTTCACCCCAACTCTGGGCACGGTTGGCATCGGCTGAGGGACCACGGTCGTGGTGCGATGGATGACTCCAGAGCCCGGACAGTGGATGCTCAGGCAGCATCTTGGGGAGGAAAACAGGGATGCTGGAGAGCGAAGAACCAGTGCTTTAGGGGACAGGGAAAGGGTGAAGGAGATGTCACAGGCTGAGAGGTGCAGTGCCACCACCGCGTCCCCATGCCCAGGGACGCCCAGCAGCACCCAGCAAGGGCGCAGGCTGTGGGAGCAGGGAAGAGGGCAGGATCCGTCCCCTTTTGTTGCCGCCGTGTAATTTATGATATGAGAGAGGGCCATTGTCTGGACCCATCCTGTATTTTTCCGAGGGCTTT
>NW_010135543.1:0-7764 GCF_000699245.1 Pterocles gutturalis
GTACCTGTAGAAGGTTTTCTTATTGTTTCATTTCTCAGCAGGGCTCACCACAAAGCTGTATCACCTGCATGAGGACCTAATTGCGGGGTCAAAGGTACAGAACTTCTAAAGTTATTTTTGCAATTGGAAAATAGAATAACTTGTAACTATACCCATGCTTCAGGGAGCATGCATGGTTTTTTAATGGACTGTTTAAATGCAGCTACCATAAATTCACCAACTAAAATCTAAACCTTCATCAGACAATAATAGGTATTTTACCTAAATGTGTGGATCCTGAAGCAAATGACAGGGTGAGAATCTCAGCTGTCATAACAAATTACTTTCTAGTCCTTGTGGCAATGAAAAAATGTCTTCTGTCCTTTTACCTGCTCCTCCAGAAAGAAATTGAGAGGATTTCAACTGCTGCAAAAGAAGAAAGAGGACAAAAACCTCCCACACATTAAACATTTTGTGGATGATTTTTATGGTGATTGTGTTCTTCAGGGTTGACTCAAAGTTTTTAAGCACAATGTGTAACCATAGCATGTTATGCAAAACGGGCTTCAAACAGCAAAGCTTCTGAAGAATGTTCAACAGACGTTATCAATTGAAAATGTTGGTTCCAAAGAGTCACTAGGAAACAAGAGAGAAGAAATACTCACTCTAGAACAGGCAGTGTTTCATCTCCCTCTGCCACTGTCTGATAAAAGGTCTTAGTATCATTTTATCCAGTACAAAAGAATACCAAGAAAACCACATCCAAAGCAAAACAAACAAAAAAACAAACCCCAGCCTCAATATAGGAAAACCACTACATCTTCTCAGAAATTCATTGGAAACTCCTAAGATCCAGATACTCTAACCCACAGTTCTGATACCGTGCCAAAATATTCCAACTAGTGCTTGTCATAGAAAGAAAAACCTCCTTCAAACCAGAGTCCTGCACAAACATCTCCCAAACTGACTCAAGCAGTGGCTTTGCTCCTGTATGGGTATTTTTGAACTTTCCTGGGATGTTTCGTGTTGTCAGAGAATCCCACTCCCCAATTTTAAGACTTGCCCTGTACTTGGGGATGGAAAGTCTCATGACTGCAAGTCCTCTAAAATAATTCTCGGAAACTGGGCCAAGTGAATTTTTTTAATTTATTTACTACAACTCAAACATTAAACAATACAGTTACTTGGTTTGGAGATGCATGGAAAGATATTATGGAAAACCACATTTATAAGCACACATAACTTACTCCAGCCTATAGGCAGACCCTCACCCTAATTCCACTGAAGGAGATCTTTGCTGGCAGAAGCAAGTGCCTGTTTTCTCCAAAAGCCTCTGTTCAGCTCAGTGTCTGTCCTCTTTCCCCCCCACACACTCCTTCCTATGCTTTTCTCCAATTTATAACCTCAGAACACGAGCAACCACATTACAATACTTTCCCAGAAGGGAACTTTCTACCTGCACTTAGTTTCATTAAAACCTGTGTTTCTTGAGCATGACTAGCCAGAGTCTTATACCAGCGACTGTCCTGGCTCTTAGGTACCGATAGTTTGCTAACCGATTGTGAAAAAACCCTTCACCCATCAGGCCAGCAACATCAGTGCCTAACTTCCTTCTGCACTGCAAAGCACACCTCAACTAAACATCCCACGCACAACCAGCAATTTATACCTACGGCTAAGAGAGGCTGTGTGTAGTTCACTGTGAGCTCTCAAGAGAGAGTAAACACAACGCTGATCAAGTGACTTCAGTGACAAGCCACTGCCAAACCCCTAAAGCACCCGATATAAAACCACAACAGCACCACTGAAGTCTTTGAGACATAGGTCTAAGGAATCAGATATACCGTATCTGCAGCCAACACACAGACACCACAGACAATAAAGTATCTTATTCATGCTTCTGATTCTTAAATAGTCCATTAAAAAGGAAGGGTCACCATATCTTAGTGAAACACAGACCCTGAAAAGCTCGAAAGATCTTTGCATCAGAAACTGCAATCCCTCCTGAAATCGCAAAACACGGAGGTGAAGAGCAAATGCTGCAAAATCCATTTGGATGCTACCACCTCTTCCAGCCGGCTGTGTGACGGCGCAGAGCACGGCAGGACACTGTCCCCCTCTCCGCTTCCCAGGAGAGCCACGCACATCTGGCCAGCGCACAGATCCCTGGGGCACACACGCCCCTGCCTATGAACCAGGGCTGTGTGTCAATTAGTTAATTAATAATTCCCTTTAGCAGTTTAAACAGCACAAACTCTGGGAAAAGCCTGTAATTAGCAAACCAGGCAAACACTGCAGAAAGGGAGTGTCCCCAAGGCAGCCACAGACCTTTGTGTACGGGGCCAAGGAGCTGCCGCCTCCTCTCAGGGCTGGTTGTTGGCAGGGCTTGTGGCCTCGACTAGCTGCTCCTGAGATTTACTCTTCGCTGCAGCCTCACTTCCTTGTATCTCTGAGCAAAATTACACACTGAAAAAGACAAAAATCAACAAATTGCTTGCTGCAGACATAACTGCAAGATCCTGGTAATTACCTTTTAAAAGTGTCTCAAATGCTTCTCTTTTGACCAAATTCACAATACCAGCAGGAGTCACCACTGTGCACATGCCCTCTGTCTGCAGAATCCCCCCCACATTTGAAGGGCTAATGCTTCAGAAAACAGAAAGCATCACACCGAAGAGCGATACGTTCTTTTAGAAAGCTCTTTTCTTTCAGTCGCAACGAGATGCCACAAAGAGCTGAGCAGATCTGTGTAAAAATTACTGGGTTTTGGTTCAGTCACCAAACATTTTTGTTTCAACTGCACAAGCACTTGGTTCTCAGGATGATGCAATGTGAGACACTTGGGGATTTTTTTTTAAATTTATATCCGTTATCTGAATTTACTCTACACACTTCTGAGTTGTAAACCACATTCTGATTTTCTGCGTTTTCATAAGAAGTGCTTAAGTGTTTCAAAACTCTTTTTTTGACCAAAATAAGTCTTTCTGGTATCCACAAAACTATATTTTCTAAAATAAAAGCCATCTGAAAACAAGTCTGCCAGCTGCAGGAAAAAAGCACTATCTACAAGTTCCCAGATACTTTCAAAACCTACCAAAGCCAATGAAGGCTAGTTAAGGCTGACCCCCCACTCCTCGGAGGCATCCAGTATCTTGTACATGAGTCACAAAAGCTCAGTAATAATAATAATAATAATACCTAGCTTATATATAACACATTTCACCACAGACCTCCACAGAAACAGCAAAGAGAAACAGGCGCAGGGAGGGGAAGCAAAATGTCTCTGAAGAAGTCAGCAGCAGAGCACGAGCACTGATGCTTGAGGCACCCTGCATGGGGCCAAGAGAGACATGAAAGGTATTTGCAAAATGAAGTGGTCAGAAAGGTGAGAAGTACCCTAAGAAAGAAAATAAACTAGCCCCATTCCATCTTCGCTCTTCCCCAGTACCACCTGGACCCCCTGCGCTCCTCTCACTAAGAGCTTTCACCAGGGAGCATTGTACAATCCGTTCCCAGCCAGAAATCAGGACTGTTAATGAAAAGGTGCCATCCAGCTGTTCCACACATGCATGCAATGCAGCTGTGATCCCACAAGCAGAGGAAGGAACAAGCATGAGCTTGTGGTTGTATAGAGAGAGTAGGCTCCATGACACCCTTCCAATACACTTTCTTGGGCCAGCGCCCTGTCTACATCCTCCTCGACCCGTCAGTTGCTTCTGATGAAATCATACACTTTGTTCTTGAAATCATATCCTCTTTTGGCTTATGCAACCCTCCTTTTACACCTCCAACTGTTCCTTTGCGTGATCTTCCCATCCTCCTCTATGCCCTCCCCATCTTCCCAAGCTTCCCAGGGAACCTATTCTTTCTTTCTCTCCCTTCCATCTTGCTTCCAGTCTCAGCCTCTATTTTTTGTTCACAACACACAGCTCTGCTTCCACTCCTGGCTTATCTTTCCATCCACACTAGATCTTGGCATGCCTTTCCAGTGCTCTTGCTGCTCATCTTGTGAATCAGCTGAAACTTCAACATGGCTAAAAGCACAGCTCCTTATTTCGTTTGGCCCCAAATCAGGACATCTTCTTGTCTCAGAACTTGCTCTGTGTTTCACCCAGAGGAGGCACTCTAGCTTTTGTACAGTCTCTGTATGGTTATGCACTTTGCAATCTCTCCCATACTCTTTCAGCCCCCTGCCTCGTCTTTTCCATTTCGATCCCTGTAAGCTGCTCTTCTCAGGACTTTACAAATAGCATCTTGTCTTCTTCACACCCGCCCCAAAGGTCACTTTTCATTGCTTTTAAGTCCTGCAGCTGGTCACACTGCTGGTGGATTACACTGCTGTTGGCAATTTTAACCTACAGTTTACACACTCATTTAACCCTTCAACACAAAACCAGTCTATCTCACACATCAAAAAGAAGATATCCAAGAAGTCCATTCCATACAGCACAGCTAATATAGTATCCATGACTGATTAAAACATGTCTAATTGGATTTGTTTACAGCCACGGTAATAGGTTGAGTACATACCTATCAGATAAACCCTTGATAACTATATTCTCCTCTAATTGGGAATTAATCTCCCAAAACTACATGAAGAACAGTGAGTGCAAATTTTGGGTGCCTAAATAGCAACTAAGTGCACCAGTTTGGAGAGTTAGTGTCTTCCCAGCCCCAAGACAGATTAAACTCAAGCCCTTGCTGAATAACTGATCAAACTTTCTCGGTGCACAATCAGAGCAATCAGCAATAGATGATACAAATGGAAAGTGAATACAAGGTCTCCTTAATGACTGCTTAACCCCACCAATCATGACGTCAACCTATCTAAGGCACATAAGAGGCTGCTTTTCAAAATAAAGCTGCCTGATGTTTTCAGATAACCTCCCCTGATAATTATGACTACTCCTATTTACATAAGAGTCATTTCTACAGCTGAGCAGCACCATGGAAGGACTTAAGCAGGCCAGATGGTACACACTTGTTCCCCATGTGCACGGGAACCAAAAGAACACTTCAAGAAAGTAACGCGCAATAAATGTTACGGACTGCTGCAGATGGGTCCCTCAGGAAGTGCTGGCATCATTACTTGGAGCAAAGGCAAGCCACAACGCTCCATTTTACAAACCCTGACACAGCTCACAGCGCTCTCGCTGCTGCAGTGCTTCCAGCATGGGGCTGCAGCACGTTCACAGGCAAACACCACACTCACAAGGCTTCCTCCTTAATTGCCCATGTGCACCGAGGGGGACCCATTTCATGGTGACCTGAGCATACTAAATCAGTGCTACAGCCATTATCAGCAAGGCTCTGGGGCCAGATTTGATTTAAGTGTCCTACATGCTCAGAAATGTTTGGTCTGGTACCTCACTTGTGTCTTAAACCTCTAAAAAATATTTTTTAAAAGCCTGGCTCTAGAGTCCGCAAGCCCAGTGGCCCTCTAGGTTTTATTTTGTCAAAGAAGGAACACTGCCTACACCCCTGCAACTGCATCCCAGTTCTTCAGCTGAAGCACTCCCTGTCCTCTCCTCCCAGGCATACAAAGTTGCCTACCTTTGTGAATAATAATGCCCAAAACAAACTCTCCTCAGAGGCAGTGACCCTGGAGAATACCCCCCCACTCGAATCAAATCAGGAAGGAAACAGATTTAAAATGCTCTCCAATTTATTTTGCAAGCGATTTTGAAGTCTTACTATGCATTTCAATGCTTTCTCATGGGGACAGGTGCATAAGCACAAATACAAGCTCTTTATAGAAGTAACTGTGTTTCACATATTTAGAAAAGATCATATAATTGCAATCAATATTTTCCACAAAGCAGGCATTTTTCAAGATTTGCTTCCAACACAGCCAGATGTGATGCAGGTCTATTATTAGCAAGAACATAACCAACACCATGTCAAAATGAAACAAGAGAGGTAACACACAAAAAATAATTTAAAAAAAAAGAATCTAACAGAGCTCTGATTATTTTCCAATTTTTTCATATGCAGCAGTGTGGCAGTACTCAAGAAAGCCTTCCACAGTTATATGCAATTTTACAGTCAGGCATCAAGCACAGAGGTGCAGGAGGTAATTTCCTAGGGCAAGCAGCTCACAAGGGCAGCTGAGTGATGGCCTGAGGTGAGAGACTCCAACCACCACGGCTTATTGCCTCCAGGCTCTTTCCTCCCGCAGAAACTCAAGACCACAGGTTACAGAGCTCATTCTGCTGTGATGCCCTGAGAAAACACAGTAGTGAGGGATCATCCTTGCCACAAAACAGAGTTTTACCTGCACCTGAGAGACATTGAGCTGTAATAGGTACCTATCTTCCCAGACTGCGTGTCAGGCACGATAACTCCTAACACCACCATAAAAATTCAAGACGCACATCTTCATGCCATCCAAAAAGACAGGGGAGGCTAACCAAGAGGACCCAGGATTGCTGCTGGCAGTTTATTCACTTGTTTCTTTAAACAAGCATCTACCAGTTTTGCCTGAATTTTATATTAACAAGGATCTTAAGAGCCAGGAGAACAAGAGTATCTTCTTCTGGATTGCTACACCAGACCAACATCCCCTTCCTACCATCTTCCTTAAGAGGAATAATTCCTCAGGATCCAGTTACTGCGCCTGGGATCTTATTACTGCACTAAAAAGTATTAGTGCCACATTACATCAGCGTGATACCCATCTACATGAAGTGATACAAATACGGAGGTAAAGATTGTTTAATTAAGAGCTTGTTCAAACGACCAACAGACCTTTAGCAGAGTGAAGTTGCCTTTGGGTACAATACAGACAGCACACTCACCCACACAACAAACAAGATCGCCGACGTGAAATGTGGTTAAGCCACAGATGCCAGAGACCTGTGGTAAAGAACTTGGGCATCCCCATAACACCACAAGTTTCTCTACACATCCTAAGCCAGGAAAAAACACAACCCAGATACAATGACATGAACTTTCAAATAAAAGCCAATATATTTCCAGTATTTAGAAACTACTCTGAACAGTCACATGTATATTCCCTCCTTTAAATATATTGTCTTGGAAGGTTTTTAATTTTAAAATGTACAGAAGGTACCTAATACCACGAGGATACCATAGAATCATAGAATCATTTAGTTTGGAAAAGAACTTTAAGAGCATCAAGTCCAAACATAAGCCTAACACTGCCAAGTTCACCAGTAAACCATGTCCCTAAGCACTACATCTTCACATCTTCTAAATACCACCAGGGATGGTGACTCCACCACTTCCCTGGGCAGCCTGTTCCAGCTCTTGACAACCCTTTTAGTGAAGAATTTTTTCCTAATATCCAATCTAAACCTCCCCTGGTGCAACCTGAGGCCATTTCCTCTTGTCCCATCACTTGTTACTTGGGAGAAGAGACTGACACCCACCTCACCACAGCCTCCTTTCAAGCAGTTGTAGAGAGTGCTAAGGTCTCCCCTCAGCCTCCTCTTCTCTAGACTAAACAACCCCAGCTCCCTTAGCCACTCCTCAGAAGACTTGTGCTCCAGACCCTTCACCAGCTTCATTGCCCTTCTTTGGATGTACTCCAGCACCTCAATGTCCTTCTTGTAGCAAGGCACCCAAAACTGAACACACTATTCCAGGTGCAGTGAATGCACTATTCAAGGTGCGGCCTCACCAGTGCCAAATACGAGGAGGCAATAATTTCCCTAGTCCTGCTGTCCACACTATTTCTGATACAAGCCAGGATGCTATTGGCCTCCTCGGCCACCTGGGCACACTGCTGGCTCATGTTCAGCCGGCTGTCGACCAGCACCCCCA
>NW_010135543.1:7885-11442 GCF_000699245.1 Pterocles gutturalis
CACCCCACCGATCCAGCCTGTTCAGATCCTTCTGTAGAGCATTCCTACCCTCAAGCAGATCAACAGTCCTGCCCAACTTGGTGTCATCTGCAACCTTACTGAGGGTGCACTCCATCCCCTCATCCCGATCTTTGATAAAGATGTTAAACTGAACTGACCCCAATACAGAGCCCTGGGGAACACCACTTGTGACCGTCCACCAACTGGATTTAAGTCCATTCGCCACAACTCTGTGGGCTCAGCCATACAGTTTTATGCCCAGAGAAGAGTGCACCCGTCCAAGCCATGAGCAGTTTCTCCAGAACAATGTTGTGGGAAATGGTGTCAAAAGCTTTGCTACAGTCCAGGTAGACGACACCCACGGCCTTTCCCTCATCCACTAAGTGGGTCACCTTGTCACAGGAGGAGATCAGGGTAGTCAAGCAGGACCTGCCTTTCATGAACCCATGCTGACTGGGCCTGATTGCCTGGTTGTCCTGTACATGCCGTGTGATGGCACTCAAGATCTGCCCCATAACCTTTCCCAGCACTGAGGTCAGACTGACAGGCCTGTAGTTCCCCAGATCCTCCTTCTGGCCCTTCTTGTAGATGGGTGTCACATTTGCTAACCTCCAGTCAACAGGACCCCGGTTAGCCAGGACTGCTAATAAATGAATGAAAATGGCTTGGTGAGCACTTCTGCCAGCTTCCTCAGCACCCTTGGGTGGATCCCATCCAGCGCCTGAGATTTGTGTGTGTCTAAATGGTGTAGCAGGTCAATAACCATTTCCCCTTGGATTATTGGGGCTTCCTCATCTTCCAGCTCAAGGGGCTGGGTACCCCAGGAACAACTGAGGCTGAGGCAAAGAAGGCACTAAGTACCTCAGCCTCTTCCTCGTTTGTCACTATGTTTCCCCACACATCGGATAAAGGATGGAGATTCTCCTTAGCCCTCCTTCTGTTGCTAATGTATTTATAGAAACATTTTGTCTTTCAGCACAAGGACAGCCCGCTCCTGTACCTTTAATGCCATTAAAAGCGTATTCAAATGATCCACACTTCTCTTTAGCACTGACCTGAACTGTGGCCAAGCTGTGCTCATCTAAAATTGGGTTGAAGCCAAAGTTACTGGAAACCAAACTTCCCTCACTTCTGATGCTTCAGCCAACAGGAACAAGGAATTATTTAACAATAAAAATCAAAGCGGACTGCTGTAACACTTTATCTCTGATCACCTCAAGTCATCATCACCACCTCTACTGGCAGCCCAGAATCACAGAGGTAGAGAAACCCTCCGGCTACTACTCCCTTCTCAAAGGAACAGCTCAGATGAAAGGACAGAAATCAACACTACCTGAGCTATTAGGATGCCTCTGCTCCTCCCAAAGCTCCCCAAAAGAGAAGAACCCCCAGTTCTGCCAGTGGTGCCACTGCTCCATGCAAGTACAGGCAGGGCTGGCACCTGCTGAGGTCTGTTGGATATAAAGCTAAACAGAACAACCCAGATTTGCCCACTTCAATCAAAATCATAGTTTATATCTAAGTGGAACTTAATGCAAGTACCCCAAGTTCAAGGAATGCCAGCTTATTCATATTAATATTAGGCTTCCCTCCAGTCTTTTTTACTTCAGGTTATTATTTCTCAACCAAAACTTTTAGTAATTTTCAAACAGATGAGGAGTTAACTGTTAGATGTGCTTACCAAGATTAGATATTGCAAGCCACCAAGTAACTTAATGAACATGAAGCAGACAGGTAGCCTTGAAAGCAGGACACCCCAAAGCAAGTACCTCAGCTCTACGGCTGAGATACAGAGTGAAACCAGTGCGAGGCGGTGGCAGCCCCAGGACAGCAACACACGGAAGGAACCACAAGGAACAGCAACCAACGAAGCACAAACATTTCCAAGTTTTTCAAGCAAAGCTCAGCTAAAAGCAGGTTGGGAAAAGATGATCCACACCAGAACTTCAGCAGCCGAACCATAAGACAACGCATGTGTCTGCAGGCTGCCTTCTTACACTTCAGATCACTGTATCAACACTTCACCATTGCAGTGATCAAGGCACTGGTCATATTTCACGGTGAATCCCACCCCTCATATTTGTTAGGCTTATGAGGAGTTACCTTACAGCATCATAAGTAACTGCTTAATGTTCTGTTTGCTGGTCTCTTTGTTCAATCTCCTCACGCTTACAATAAGAGAAAAAAGAACATAATGTGACTAAGTTAAAATTCTAGGAAAAAAACAAAACAAAACAAAAAAAAAAAAAGAAAAAAAAAACAACGGAATTCCCCTTCACTAGAAAGAAGACCGGCATTCTGGGTGCCCAGGTCTGATCCCAGAGCTGCAACCTATGAAATGAAATCTCCCTCAGTGCTCTTCTCACCCCTGCTTACAGTCCCAGGCTGGGAGAGCTTGTCCACACAGCTGATCCAAGTACCCTGTACACCCAAACCAGACAGCACACGGTCAAGGTGGTCGGAGCTCAGCTGTCCCTACACCTTAACCAGTCACGCACCAACTACCTCAGCTCAAAAACTGAGCCTACTACCAGCAGCAGAGGTACATGAAACAAACAATGACTCTTGTTATTTTTTGGAGGAGACAGAGTCATTCTTGTTTAAAGGAACAAAGCAATAGCTCTGCTGATTTTTGGGTCAGAAGGATGTATAATTAATTAAATATGTACAATTATCCATTTTGTATTTGTGCAGCAGGAACAGAGGTGAGAAGCCAACCCATGACTTTTTTTTTTTAATTTGTAAAATGCTATAGAATATAAGCTAATGACAATTCAATTGTGTACTGAGTACTATCAGTGCCTTTAGGTCTCTGCTTTGAGGATCTAATTAATAAAAGGACAGATTCTGCTTGGCAAAAGTGTACTATTACTCTGAACAAACCAGGTCAGCTCCCAGTTCTCCTAAGGCCACCTTGAAGCACTGAACGACTCCACGTCACGTCAGCCTGGACCTTGCCTGAGCTGACCCTTCCTTAGGGACACAGTCTCGAAAGAAAACGAGGAACAGCAAACACAAGCGAACACCACCAAATGACAAGAAGAAGGGAGAAATCAGATTCCCCATTAAGTCCAATCTTTTTGAAAAGCTCAAGCCTATGATGTTGTTTCTGAGAGCTTATAAACCACTATGTGCCATCCTGGCATCTCTTAATGGCTTATATGATTATTATCCCCCAAACTGGCAAAAGATAAACCAACCTAGCAATCTTCAGTAACATTGATGCTGGCGTTTCTACAGTCACTGAAGAAGAGGCTGCCAGGACCAGGGGTAATGGTAGCAGTTCAGGTTTTAACTCGCTGGGGCTGTGAATATTAAGAGAAATACCTGCCCTCCGTGCAGCAGCACCGCTACCGCGGCCAAGCCCGAAGCCGGGGTGGTACATGTCACGGGGCAGCCACCTATCAACCCCAAACCAGAAGGCAAACACCCCTAAAATCATTTGTATTATAGCGCGGCCACAAAACCCAACAACTCCGAGGCTCTCAGACACAGACGAGTCTCCCACAATTCCATGAACACCTGTTCTTCGTTAGCATCTTTAAAGCAGGCATTCC
>NW_010135544.1:0-3079 GCF_000699245.1 Pterocles gutturalis
CAGCCCCGGGACATGGGGCCCTTTGCTGCTGGAGCTCACAGTTCAACATTCCCCCGAGTGCCCTGTCCGTGGCCCGGCCTGCGGGGGTCTGCTCCATGATGAAACTGCCCGTGCAGGCATCGGCGGGGGGGCTAAAAAAACCTCTGGACATTGGCACGTCCAACCGACCGGGAGCCAGGTAGGGGCTATTCGTGGTGCCAGGGGAGCTGGTGCTTCGCTCCGGCAGCCGGCACGGGTCTCATCCCATGAGAGAGGGTGTTGGCATCCGGAATTGCCCTGCAGCTTTTCCTCTCTGGGCTCTCTTTTCCCCAGGTTTGGCCCGCGCCAGATCCGCGCCGAGTCGGTGATGGTGAGGAGGTACAACGGCAGCACCGCGGCTGCGCCTTTCGACTCCCTGCGGGGCGCTGACATCGGGGACGTCAATGTCAACCTCTACAACCTGCCTGACAGCTGCCGCCTCATCCGAGAGTCCTTCCAGAAGATCGTGGCATCTGGCTGCGTGCCCCTCACCTTGGGTAAGGACCCCCTGGCTCCCTGCCGTGCCGCTGTGTCCCGGCTCCTCCAGCCTCCCTCTCCTCCTTCCCTCCTTCGGTCTGAACATGGTCGAAGGTGGGTCATGAATCTGTTCTCTGCACGGGGTGTTGTGCTTGATCGTGGGCTAAATGGGGAAATAATCAGTAAATTTACACACTCTCTGCTGAGATTACTGCTATTTGTGATGCCTCATGTGAAAAATGGGGAGAATGGATCAGCCAAAACAATGTTTCAGTGCACAGCCCCAAGTTCATCCACAAATCCCATCGGCAGCGTGCTTTTGGTGTCCTGTTGAGCCCGACCCAAAGCAAGAGCAGTTTTTGTCCCTCTGAAAAGCTTCAAGCTCCAGCAAGTACCCGGCAGTGTGCTGCTTTGCACGAGGAGTGATTTGGACGCGTGTTCAAATTTCCAGCTGTCACAGCTCGGTGTCGCTACATGAAGCCAGTGTATATAGTAACGTGGGGCAAATTATCCGTGACAGCGTCCTCAGGAGTGACTCACGGACCTATTTATAACCCCAGTTGGGGTCCTGTTCCGCGGGCTGCCCCTGCCAGCAGAGCTGTGCCTCTCTGGTCCTCCCATTTTTCCCAGGAAGGACGAGGAGAGAGGAAGCAACCTGTACCCGGGAGCCTCGAGTTTTGTTTTTTTTTTGTGAATGAAGCCCTGGAGTGTAAAAACAAGTGCAGGATAAAGGCAAGGTGGGAGAAATCAGCTGGGAACAAACGTAATGAGCGCTGCAGTGTGTCACAGCCACTTCCCTCTCCCGTTGCAGGCGGAGATCACACCATAACGTACCCCATCCTGCAGGCCCTGGCGGAAAAGTAAGTTTCTGACCTGGAGATGGAGAATAAGGAGCCTTGGGAAGGCTCCTGGTCCGCGGTGGAGGCAGAGCCATTGCTCATGGGATGGGGATTGATGTCACCCTGTCTCGACCAGGCACGGTCCCGTGGGGCTGGTGCACGTGGACGCTCACAGCGACACCGCAGACACAACCCTGGGGGAGAGGATCAGCCACGGGACCCCATTCCGGCGCTGCATGGAGGAAGGGCTGCTGGACCGCGGCCGTGTCATCCAGATTGGCATCCGAGGCTCCTCCTATGACCCGGATCCCAACAAGTACGGCCGGGACCAGGTAAGCTCAGCTGCAGGCACCCGCAGCTCTCTCTCCTTTAGCTTCATCAGGAAAATAAATGTCTCTTCCACATCTTGTCCCATGCCAGTGGCTTGGTGCACAGGACAAGGGCTTCCGGCACACTGAGCCGCGAGCTGAGCAGAGAATAAAAAAACGGAGGGGGGGAGCAGAGGGTGCTTCCAGGTGCACCTCTGCAGCTTGGCCCTGGGATGAGGATTTATCCCCCAGGCAGAAATCCCCAGCGGGCAGGGGATGCTCTGCTCTGCCACCTTGCTCCGAGTGGACACCTCTGTGTCTGTGTGCCCGCAGGGTTTCCGTGTGGTTCCGGCAGAAGAGTGCTGGTGGAAATCGCTGGTGCCGCTGATGGAGGAGGTGAGGAAGCAGATGGGGGACAGGCCGGTGTACATCAGTTTCGATATCGATGGAGTAGACCCCGCGTACGCCCCGGGCACTGGCACGCCAGAGATAGCTGGGCTCACACCTGCGCAGGTGAGGGGGACACGGCTTCATTTCCCTGTGGGAAGGGGACAGTTTTACTCTCATTAAAGGAGGTCGTGCTGCCAGCGTGGCAAAACCAAGGGTTGGGGAGGCCAGGAAGTATTTCATGGTGGTAACGGGGACAGGAAATGTTGAAACAATGTGATTTGGTCTGTGTAGGTTTGGTTTCCTGAGCTGCAAGAGGAGAAAGCAGAGCCCTGACCAGCCTGCTAGGTCAGATGTGTTTCTTGATCCCAAGCATGTTTTTTTTTCCTAGGCTTTGGAGATTATTCGTGGCTGCAAAGGACTGAACATAGTGGGCTGTGACCTTGTGGAAGTTGCACCCATGTACGATGTCTCTGGTGAGTCTAAAGATGGTCAGGAGCGAGATGGGCGCCTGGCAGAGGCAGCTGATGGCCCCAGGTGGAAGCGGTTGGGCGTTCATGGCTTGGTTTTTTCCCCCTTTTTGTCTTTTCTCAGGCAACACAGCTCTTCTGGGGGCAAACCTGCTGTTTGAGATGCTCTGCGTTCTGCCTGGAGTGAAGACAATGTGAGAGCAGCTCCTGCTTGCCCCGGGGGTAACACCGCTCCCACCTCAGCTGAGGCTTCCTGTGTCCCGTTCCTGTCTCGGTCACACCGAGCTTGGGCTTTGCAGTAAGGAATAAATGCCATTTACCGCTAGAAAAGGTAATTTTAAGCTGATGGGTTTGAACAGCCCATTTAACTGGTGTCTGTAGCTTTTCAGTTTTTCTGGGAAAGATGAGGCTAATGGTGCTTTGCCTCTGCTTTCCCAGCTGGAATCACTCACCTGGCTCACAGGAGCTCATGGTAAAACTGTCACTGGTAAAAGGTTCCTTCCAGTAAGATACAGGACAGGGAAAGGAGGGTAGCTGAAGAGGGGCTGGGGTTTGTTCTGAGAGTGGAGGGATATTGGAC
>NW_010135544.1:3110-14759 GCF_000699245.1 Pterocles gutturalis
CTGCTGGGGATAGCCAGGCATCTCCTACAGCAGGAGCGGTTTCATCGCTCCTGGAATTTCTGAGCTGCCACGGAGGTTGAGGTTAGTTTGTACACTGAAACACAGAGCCACTGCATCACACATTAAAATAGTTTATTTTGGTTGCGAATCTATAATCGTCTTAAAACCAAATGACATCAGTGCCTGTTCACAAATACAAAAAAAAAAAAAAACAAAAAAAACCCCAACAAAACAAAAACCAAACAAAAATTTAAAAAAAGACAAGTTTGCCAAATAAGTTAATTTCCCCCCTCCCAGTATCAAAAGTGCAAAATATGTTCCTAGTTTTCAGTCCTACGTCTCAGGCTGCGTTAGCGGGCTAGTTCCTGGCAGGTTTTCGGTGAGAGTGGAGGCAGGCAGCCACCACTTCGGTACAGGGAGGAATTTTGGTAAAACCTTTATGCTCAGGGCCTGTATCCCTTAGCTTCAGCTTCCAAGGGGTGTGCATTTGGTCAGCTTTCACCAGGACTGAATTTCCTCCATCTTTGGCTTACCAACCGCCCTGTGCAGAACAGAACCGTGAGTGCGTTTCGCTGACAATAGGATGTGGGCAGAACACCCCTGGAGGCGGCAGGTTAGAAAATCATTGCAGGGGGGTGACAGCTTGCACCTGCTGCAGCCTCCAACCATTCTCTTCTGCAAGAAAGCAAGCACCCCGTGCTCCACCACGGACACTAAAGCTAACAGAGCGAGGGGGTTAGAACAGTTTGGCGTTTGCTTCAGCCCAGGAAATAATTTTTTCCATCAAACAGTTACACAAGCCAAGTCTGACGTGGTTAAAGCAGCGAGGGCAGAGTTCGAGCTAAACCGGAGCTGTGCTCCCATCCAGACACAGCCGGCAAGGGCAGACTGCTGCAACAAGCCTTAAACAAAACTCAGTCTAGCAGGGGGGTTACCTGAGCTAAAAAGAAAATGAAAAAAAAGGATTCCAGCAGGTGTGTAGCACACAAACTGTATTTTGAAGACCACAAGGCCTTTGGGGCAGGGCTGAATTCCCCTTGCTATAGCATAGCTAGGCACTTTTTTTTTTTAATGTATCAAGGGTTTTCTCCCGGTTTCTGACTAGCTGAAGAGACAGCAGACCCAGAGAGTACTTTTTTCTTTTTCTTTTTTTTTTTTTCTTTTCTTTTGCAAATGTTTGCTAAAACCTATTCTAACCACATCCTGCACAGCAAGCTGCAGGAAAAGCACAAGAGCACTATGGCGATTGCTCCAGCCAAATGAAAATGAAGTCTACGGGCCTTAGGCCAGTGTATTGTTCCTCCTCCTGCTCTATTTCAGCAGTCTCTGGGCACCTCGGAGCTCTTTGGCAAGGAGGAGACCTCTCCTTCCTTCTTTCCTTCCCTCTAGTGCCTCCTTCCTGCAGCAGCATGAGCTCAGGGTCTGCTGAGCTGAAATTAAGTAACCTCAGGGGGTCAGGCAGTAGCATCGCAGCCTTTATTTGGAAGTACATGGAAGTTGGGGATACCTGCGGTGGTGGAAGCACACCAGCCTGCTCCTGGGGTGGGGGGGAATGCAGCAAGCCAAGGGTTTGTGAGCAGTGATGTCACGGAGGCAGTAAAATGACTCGAGAATTCCCGGATTGTGTATGGGATCAGCAGCTAGCTCAGAGATTGGCAGTTATTCCTAATTAAGATGCTAACGAAGATGGCAAGGGCTGAGTGAGCTGATAATTAACACCACGTGCTCCACCGAGCGCTCTACTGTCAGGTTCAGAGCCCTGCAGCAGAGGCCACCCTGCTCAGCCCCCGTGCGTTGGCAGCACTGGGGCCTGACAGTGACTCGGTGCTGTGGGGACGTGGGGAGGAGGCAACGCAAGTCCCAGCCTGGGCAAAAGGCAGTGAAAAGAAAGAACAAACCCCACGGGATTTCAGTCCCAGCCACGAAGAGAGACGCTCCTGCTTTGCTTTGTCGCTTGAGGAGCAGAAAGCAGCTGCTCACCTTCCCTCTGTGTTCCTGGGGGGGCCACCCTTGTCCTCCGTGGTGTTGAAAGTGGCTGTTGGAGCACGGGTAGAGCAAAGTGCTACCCAGAGCCTGCGCTTTACCGCTATTCTAGCTTCACACAGACCTATGAGTTCCAAAAGACCAAAAAAAAAAAAGAAACCCCAACACAAACTAACAACCAAGGCAGCAGCCTGCACCTTGAGAAACAAAAGTTTGTGGCAAAAAGAAAAAGAGGTGAGAGGCTGAAACCAAGCATCTGAAACCCACGCCTGAACCCAAAGGAGCTTCACATGTAAGTGACGGTTTGATGATACACCACTTCTGGGGCAACATTTCAAGAATACAATCCTCAAAGAGTTAGGTTCCTTGATACAAAGAAAGGTTGGTTTGTACTACAGATGTAAGGGTGTTGGAAAGGAGCCTGGAGCAACTCCCTAGCAGCTAGGTAGAGTTTCTTTTACACATCTACTGGCTCCTAGCAGCTCACGCCTACAATCTGAGGACATGGTTAATAAGTTATGGCTCTAGGATACATCATCTAAAATTGACAGAAGCAGAAAGGCATCTGAAAAAAATCAACGTGACATTTAAATGGCTCAACACCTTGGCAGTAGTTACGGCCGTGCAAAACCCCTTCCCCTCCCCTGTTATGGTTTAACCGGTGAAGCTGTGCGTGGAACTACGACACGAGGAGCATGGAATGCGCAGATCATCTCCAGCCTGCACCACAGATCAGTCCCAGATACACGTTTGCTATGGGGGCGATGCTCCTGACCACGTTCTACATCACTTACCACAGGGAGAGCCGGTATTTCGGGAGGGTCTGCAGGGTCTTGCCAGTGTCACACCATGCACCATGGAGCTAAGCACACAGGGAGGGGAGAGAGAACCACGACCCCACCTGCGTCACCGGCCGCCTTTGCTCCGCACTGAGTCACCGTGGCAGAGAAGTCACAGGTTTTTCTTCAACTGAGATAAAATGGGAGATGAAACAAAGGCGACTCAGGAAGCAGATGCAGCAGGACAAGAAGGGAAAAACAGACTTCTTGGCTCTTCGGTAGTACGGCATCCAAACACACAAAGGAGGCAGTGGAGGGAATTTCTGCGCGTTTGGCTGCGCTCCCGGGCTCCAGATGTGGGGAGATATTTTCTAGTCACCGGCCCTAGGAGAGTTCATCTAAAACCTATGGTCCATTTGTCGTGCGTGTTTGTTTATTCCTGGAAAGAGCTGTCCCTTGTCATCTTCATAAAAAGTTTGTCCATTAGAATCTCTTTAAAATCCCTCAGTCTAGCGCAGGCCACGAGGGGATATAGAACCTCTGTAAGGAACCCTCTAGGAGACGTTCCATCCAAAAGGACAATTTGTGTAATTTGTTTTTAATGGAGCTAGATCCCGGACTGCAGGAGGATTTCCCTCTGGCTTCTGTGTGTAGCGAGGAATTGTAATCCTCGCACAATGCCAGGGTTCCCCCCTCATCCCCTGATCTGTGAGGCTTAAAGAGGCAGAAGTATTTCTTGTGGCCGTTCAGAGCCAGGACGTAACCCGTGTAGTCGCGCTCGAGGAAATGTTTGTCGTACTGGTTTGGGATGGGGGCCGCATCCTGCGCGAACTCTAACAGGTACTCCAGCCATTCTCGGTGCTTGTCCAGGCTGAGGAAGGAGAAGTGAAGAGAGCTGCTCCTGCGGGGAGAGCGGAGGAGAAGCAGGATTAGCACGTCCCCCAAGTCAGGCTGGATTCTACTGGATGGGTAAGCGTTGGTAACAAGGGCAGGCACAGAGCTGTCACCACAGCTCCTTTTTAACCCAGTTAAGCAGGGGTGACAATTACCTCGCGTGCAGCACTGGCATGCTCTCTATTCACTGAAATGTGGGTACAGCCAAAGCGGCAGCAGCACCAGCCCTCTCCAGCCACCTTCACCGAGTATGGCAGGGAAAGGCCGCTCGGTTTTTAGTGGCTCGTTGCCACTAATGAGTGCAGAGGCGGCTTTCCTCGTCAGAACTGTTCCCTCCTGGCAGTCAAGCCAACCCCACTCCTAACTTTTCACCAGGGCAGCGTTACACACATTGTGAAAACAGTCACAGAAACCCAGGAGAGGGCCCCTGCCTACCCTGTGAACGTGTAGACTTCCAGGGCAAACTTCTGGAGGAGGGCGGTTTTGGTGGCGTTGGACAGGATCAAGACCACGTTCATGTGACCCGGCCTCAGGCGTACCAAGTTGCTGTTGTAGTTGATGTCCGTTAGCTCAGTCACTTCGACAAAACCTTTTTTGGGAATCCTGCTGCAATGAAACAGAAACTGAGTGAAGGGGGAGCAAAGAACCAGGAGCGACTGAGGATGGAGAAGCCGTGAACTCATCCCCTGCCTCCTTACACTGCACCCTGCAGCTAAACCCAGTTTAATCGGTGCAACAACCAGACTTGGATCTTTCCCAACAAGTCAGACCTTTACCTTTCCCCTGAGGATGTCATCTGGGCAAAACTCAGTGGGAATTGCTTAATAATTAAGTTTGTGCACCCCAGCCTTTGCTGGCCCAGGTCCTGGCTAAGGACCACTCTTCCCCGCTGCGCTGTGCCTGCACTGCCCCGCACAACGACTGCGCCGTGTCTACGCAACACTGGCACTTCTTTGCCATCCCCCTAATGTGCTTCCCAAGCTGTACATCAGCAGAAAACATTTCTGGAGAAATTAGAGAGGGAACCTGTTACTCTCTTTGCTGAAGCTTGTGTCGTTCTTCTCGCTCTTTGCGGCGGTTTCTGCTTTCTCAGAGGGAGGAGAGTTCCTTGTATCATTCGGATCGCTGCAAAGGAAGATTATCTCGTGTGTGTTTAAGGCGCCAGATTGGACGGAGGTGCTGTTGGCCGGACTGTACGATCCCCTGGGATGTTCTGGCTTGCACTCACCTGAAAGCCTGCACAATAATGGTGCCAAAGAGAATGAAGAGCGCAGAGAAGAGCAAGGACAGCAGTGGCATCATTTCTCGCCTGAGGGGAAGATTGGCAAACAGCAATCGAGTCTGTGAGTTGCGCATTTTCTGCTCGGATTTCGGTTCCCGTCTATCTCAAGTAATCCCGTGCAGTTTCCCCAGAAACTTGGCTCCTTTCTTGGCATCTTAAAGACAACCAAGATGTTGAGCCCTGTCCTGCTCCCACCCAAATGGAGGGGGACAAAAATGGATCCATTTTAAAATAAGGTGACAGGGAAGTGGTAAAAAACAACCGATGCATGTTTTCAGGAGCGTAATGTCCACACTCAGCCTCAAGGCCAAAGTACCCAGCACTCGAGGCAGACGCGAACGTCACTGCAGTGTTACTGCTCTTCACCTAAATCTGGAGAGAATCCAGGCACCTAAGTGTTTTGATATGTTCTCACTTCCTGGTAATAACCTGGTTCTACTCTGCATCTGAACAAGAAAACAGCAATCCCGCTCCCTATGGAGATTTCTTAACACCCAATCCATACCAGTTACTATGGAACAAACTGTCCCAGCAGTCCGAGATGTAATCTAGGGTGGAGTAGAACCATCGGATAAGGAACATCTGTTTAAAAAGAAGAAAACAAATGACAAAACCACTAGGCAGGACCCTGATAGAATTCCCACCTCTTAAACAGAACCCTGGGCTGAATCAGCTTTGGAGCATGCCATGAGCTCTGCCATGAGTGAGAAAACTTCGAAGAGTCTTGGCTTGGTATTTTAAAATATAAATAATGCCCATGAATGACCGTAAGAGGACTGTTCAAAAAGGTAACGCAGTTGTTGGGCAGCTGGAAAGGCCACACACTTACAGGAGCGAGTTCGTCATTCAGGTCTTCCAGGACAGTCTCTGAAGAGAGAAGTCCAGGGTCTGTCCGCAGCTGGTCCAGAAGATCCAGGAGGATGAAATTGTCCTCTTTGCTGCCTTGCCAGGCCTCCTCCAAGGTTTTATAGGCAATCTTTCCTGCGTTATTGCGTCTCTCCAAAATGACCACCTGGATGAGGCAATACATCACAGATCTCAGAGAGGATGGTACTTTTTTTTTAGACAGATGTTATGCTTCAAATCACTGCCCAGAATTAAGTGTCAGATCAAGGTATAGCATCCCACATAAAATGACAGAAGAGAAAGGGAAGAAGAAGGGGGGAAAAAAAAAGGGAACCCTCACAGCTGATTTTCCCCGATACTTCTCGTCATCCATCAGCAAGGCATCTGCAAATTCCGGCTGCCGATCGTTATAGATGTGCACAAACTTCAGCGTGTCTTTCGCGTTGGCCACGGCAAAATTCAAAAATGCCTTGTAAGCCTTGGCAAACTTATCGCCTTCTCCGGTGAGTAAGACCACACAGTGCCTAGGCAACACAAGGAGACGGAGGATTAAGAGCCATTCTGGATGCAAGAGGAAATAACTGACTCCTTTCTGCTAGCTGGGATGATCCTGAAGAGCCAGAAATGTATCAAACAACACGGATACCCAGGAGAATCTAATGCAGTCATCTCCCTTCTCCCTCAGAATAAAATAAAAATAAAAGGCTTTAGGAGCAGTCCCAGAGCCTCTGGGAACAGAACCAGGGGGATGTGTCACCTGCTGAGCCTTACTTTCGCTGACGGTGCGACTTCTTCACGGGACACAGCTCCTGGAACAGCCTCTGGTTGGTGAGTCTGGCCACCATGAGGAATTTATTCTGGGAAAGGAAGTCGTCAATCAGCTGCTTCTTCATATCTCGTGCCTGGTGAGGGACAAAGAAAGCAGAAGTCAGAACTGGGCAGGATGAGGAGAGTAAAGCTGTTGTGACCTTCTTATGTGAACCCTGGGGAAGGCTGCCAGCCATCACGGTCCTTGCTGAAATCACCCGAGATGTTTTGAGGCCCTGAGACTGAGAAGCGACCTGCAGCCACCCTCCTCAAAAGGTCAGACACCAGAGCTGAAGCCTGCTGAGCTTCCTCCCTCCCAATGGTCACACTCTGCCTCTGCTGAAGCCTCATTTTCTGCTCAGAACGAACGCTCTTGACTCCAAAATGCATTACCGACCGAACTCCCATCGCGGGCTCGGTCAGAAAAACCTCAACACGCACTCCTACGCTCTGGGAGAGGGCAATACCTGCACAACATCAACGGGCTTGTCGATGTGCTCCTTGAAGATCATCATGGTGGGAGTGTAGACGTTGATGTTGTACTGACTGGACAACTCTTCGGTGCCGCGGAGTCCGACGTACACGTAACCGAAGGACAAGTAATCGCGGTATGCAAAGGCGGTCAGCTGGAGGGGCAGAAAGCACCGTGTTTAAGTTAGAGAGCAAACAACATTTTTACACCTGAGTGCCTGCGGTGACTTTGCTTTGAGAACAGCTCCTGCTGTTTAAATGTCACTGAGCATGCGCTGCGAGAGGTGAAAGCCCTTCCTCTCCCTCCCTGAACTGCACTTTGCATTCTCTTAGTGCAGGGAGCCTCAGTGGATCCCCAGTTTTATTCTACAGCCTGACATTTTGCACAGTAGCAGGGGTTTCTTAGGAAATGGGCTTTCCAGTAACCCAAATTAGACTAGCCACAAAAATCTCTTGTTACCAGTAAGGGTTAGTACACGCCTCTGTGGTCGCTGCCTCCAAAACCCCCCCGCACCTTCGCGTCCTCTAAGGGCACATCTGTGTTGGGACAGAGAAACGAACTCCTAATGAAGTGGGTCAGCTGGCCGTGCTGTTTTCAACCCACACAAACCAACTTGCTCTCCTAGAACCAGTCAATAGTATTTAGAGGCGTCGATCCGCCCCTGCTCTCAGCAATATCCCGTTTTCTTTTGCAACAGCTGGATTTATCAGCAGGTCAACAATGCAGCGATAGAAATCACGTTACCTTGTATAATAACGGCACCACCGGCATATGATCAAAGAGAAGGACATGGGGCTTGTTTTCTTTCTTCCAGTTGGAGAGAAAGTGGATGTAGTTTTTATCTGTAATCTTTAAACAGAATCAGCACATTAGGTTAATCTCCGAGCCGTTAGACACATGCAGTGCTGTATGATTAGGTGTCTTAATGAGGACTCTGCCAAAAATAACTGAGCAAGGCCAAAATGCAGGAATTTTTCAGCTAGTGGGAGGTTTTATATCTAACACTGAAAGGGCTCGCGTTGCCAGCTCCAGTTTCAGAGGTCTGAGTCAAAACTGGACAAAAACAATGCCTATAAATCAGTCAGTGGTCTTTAATTTGCTGGATGAAACCCTGAGAAAGGAGAAGGGAAGTGAAATCCAGCAGGGAGAGCACAATCCCAGTTTCCTAACCTAGGGTTAGCTTTGGGACAGCTCTGGCAGCCACACGGGAGAGCAGCAGGCACACAAAGTTGCCGGTGTAACCGCGTAGTACTGGGATGAGCCTTTTTGCAAGCAGAAGATTTATGGAGCCACATCGTGCGATGGCTTCTGGCAGCTCCGGGGTTTGCAGCTGTAATTAACAGCTCTCCAAATGCCTCGCTTCCCCAGCCTCAGATCTCACGTTCATGACACAGATCAGCTCAGGGGCTGAATTAAACAGATTAGCCACCAAAACAGCTAAGGAGAGAGAAATACCCAGACAGACAGGAGACGCTCGCACTAGAGTGTACCTTTTCCACGAGATTCCCCGGCAGCAGGTTCTCCACGAATTGCCGCAGGTTTTCCCGAATGACAGCGTTGTGGAAGAAGGTGATTTTCCCATTAATGAGCCCTAGAATGGTCGGTGTGCTGTGTGCACCCAGGTGATGGGCGAGGCGCCTTTCGTACCCGGCGTGAACCACTCCGATTCCCACTCCTGAAAAAGGAGAGCAGGTTCAGGTGAAAGACTGATGATCCAAAACACCAAGTAGAAAACTGAAGACCTGTTCCCTTGCCCAGCACCCTGCTTGAGAGTTATTAGTGAGACTGTCCCGCATAACTTCATACTTTCCTCCTCTTGAAGTCCTTGAAAATTGTATTTAAAACTCGTAGCTTTATCTAGGGGGAGAGAGAGGACACTCTGTCCTCTTTCCTTCTGTCCACTGGTATTTCATGTGCTATGTTAAAACCTCAAGAAGACAAATTTTAGTAAGCAGGAACTACACTGCCTTTGTCTCCTGCTGTCTGCTGGGTTTGTGTTTTTCTGGAAGCACCTGCAGACAACATCTGCAGGGAAAATAAGGAAGGAAGCTGGGGGTGGAGGGGCAAGCATAAAACACTTCCTTGGCCCCCAAATGTTCTTAATAATTCTCAAAATTCAACTGCATGGTAGCAGCCCTAAGGAAGGTCAGGACATATTCTGCAGGGATCACTGCTTATCAGAGCCATCTGAGTGCAGAACGAGGAGCAACACAGTGCTTACGCTGGTGGCCTGACTCGTGGTGCTGCGATCAGCCCTCAGTCATCCCATAATTTATTGTCATCGGCGTTGGATTAAGCCACGAGCCGTACGGACAGGAGAAAAGTCAGCTTGCCCTTCTGATCTACTGGACTAGATTTTTCCTCATTTCTAACACATAGCCTCATCAATTACAACGTTAGTAACGCATGAGGAAGCGTTAGGATAAATCCCTGAGGAAATTTATGGATTCAACTCAGTCCTCCAAAGCTGAAGGCAGTCGCCGCAGCCCAGCCTGAACGGCCTCGTCCTTACCCAGCACCTCCAATTCCTGAGCGACTTCCTTCCACACCGGCTCGATGTGGATGCAGCTGAAACACCAGTCCGAGGTGATTTTAATGAGGTAAGGTTTCTTGAAACTATCTGGCACAATTTCGTTGACGTAGTGGGAAAAATGGAGCAAATACTTCTCATCGGAGGTGTCGCGCCTCTCCGAATTAAAGGGGAAATTGAAGAAGGACTCATCAAAATAGAAGCCTTCGTGGAAGTGGTGGTACTGGCGATGATGGTGCTGAGAGTAGCCCTGGCTTTCCCCGGCATCTCCGTAGCGATCAAAGTTTGCCCTTTTTTCCTCATTGGAGAGAATCTGGGAAGTAGATGATAGAAGAACTGTCGCCTGAAACCATAAAGGGCAACTGCCCGGACAATAATCCCTTAGGAAATACCTGCAGCTGCAAAAGGAGGGGCTACAAGGGAATGTGCAGCCTTTGCTGTGTGTTGGAGGGATAAATATTCTGGAAAAGGGAACTATCACATCATCTCCAGGCTCATTGGGGTAAAAAAAGCCAAAGCCCAAAGAGAAGGAACCTAAATCCAGACTGCTGCGCCCATTTCTGACACCGGTTGCTCCTTGAGCCCAAACATCACACTGCCTGAGCTTTAATGCTCTTTTCTAGCGCAGCTTTTGCCAGTGTCTGCTTGAATTTTGAGGGTTTTCCCAGAGCATGAGGAAGCGCCAAAGGTTTTACTGAGCAGCCAGAAGCCCCCCAGAGAAACTGCATTTTTTGGCTGGGAGACAAGGATTTGCTTTACTTCTGCAGGCTCAGCTCAAACTGGGGCAGCTCATTTTGAGAGCTGCACAGGAGCGACGTGCAAGTAACTACTTATGCAAAGATTAATTTGATGTGACTAAAGACTTGGGGTGATTAATATTGCTTAAATCACCCCCAAAATACTTATATATGTGTGTGACACGGACAAGACGGCTGTCCAGCCATGTGGAGCTCAGAAAATACCCGCTCCTCCCTCGTCTGAGGCTTTTTAGCGAGAACAGGGCAGACCAGTAGCAAAATATTTGCAACAGAGGCCACGCTGCTGCCAGCCAGCAGCTCTCTGTCGAGAAAGCAGAAGGAACTTCTCTGGTCAGTGGTATCCAGCTCCACAGGGTCGAGCTCCTTTCCTGCACAGACGTACGCAGAAAAAGCACAAAGCCGCGTGCGGAACGATAAGATTGCTGAACAGCAGGAGTTTAGAAAGAAGAGCGCGTTACCTCGTAGGCCTTGCTGATCTGGATGAATCTGTCTTCTGCTCCCGGGTCCTTGTTTTTGTCAGGGTGCCTACGAGGCAGAACCAGAGGAAAAGGGGGTCAGCGGTTCCCTGGGGGGCACAGCGAGCTGTCAGCTTGTGTTTGGAGGCGAGCAGGACGCGGACAGGGTGTGCGGCAGTGGATTTTAAACCGGCATGTGCTCTCCCTACCCAACCCTCATCCCAAAACACAGCACCGGGACGTGCGCTGAGACCTGTCCCTCCATCCCATCCGTCATGAATGGCCCAAGCCTGGGGTGAGGGAACAGGTATCGTCCCTGCCCGTTTCAGCGACACATCCCTCAGCTCCTGCCCTACATATCTACCCCTTTCTTCCTGTAAAATACCTCAACGATCTCTCGGACAAAGCTACGCCGGCTCTAAAAGCTCCAACTGAGGCTATTTTCCGAGGCAATGCCTCGAGCCTGCTCCTCTGTGCACACCACCAAAGCCAAGAACATGATCTTTGGGAATCCAACACATTTCCTTTCCGCAGCACGGGGGCTGAGCAGCCCTTGGACACTGATCAAACGCAGACAGACCCTGGCCTTTGAAGGCTCCCAGCTGAGTCAGGGAGAACTTTTTCCCCCCCAGCCAGGCTCCAGGAGGGTTTACATATGGGCTGCTAGTGTGGAGGGGGCTGCTTGGCTTCAGGATGAGTCGTGGGCCATGAGGAAGACCTGGTGCCCGTCTGACTGGCTGCTGAGCCTCAGCTGGTGCAGACAGGCAGGTACAGGGGCTAATGCCACTGGGTAGGGGGGCTAATGCTGCTGGGTTGGGGGCTAATGCCACCGGGCAAGGGGGG
>NW_010135545.1:0-19958 GCF_000699245.1 Pterocles gutturalis
GGTGGCTTGGCTTGGGTACGGCTTTACATCGCTAAACCCAGAGGCAGTCTAGGGGAAGGTGTCAGAGGGGTCGAGAGCTGTGTTGCCTCTGTGATGGAGCAGTTTAGATAGAAAAGAAATTAATTTAAAAAAAAAACAAAACAACATGCCACCAAACCCATACATGGAAACTGGAGTGCTGGCTTTGTAATTATTGTTTTCGGTAATGGATATAATTCCTGAAAATGATGTTTACTACGTGTTTATGCCACCTATGTAGATGAACAGCTTCTGGTGTGTTGCCTACTATGTCATCCAACATCGTCACATTAAAACACTCAGATCAAAATCACCATTTAATGTAAAAAAAATGGAACTCTTTTCAAGTTAATTGGGCTGCATCTCGTTACCCCGGGTGTAAACCTGGCCCAAAGCCTGGCCCATGATTGCTCCTTGACTCTTCAGAAAGCATGAATGGCAAAATGTCAATTAAATGAAACGGACACCGGCATTTCCCAGAGGGAGTTTGTTCATCTAAGAGTGTGAAAGGCTTCACCTCTCCAAGATCTGTTTGATTAGATGTCTCTGCTCTCCAACGCTTATTCTGCTGAAAAAGATGCTACATGCCTGAAAAAAATACTTTGCATAAGTTGTGTTTGGATGTAGCCTGTGTTGCTGTTGTTACTAAGCATTTATATTGGTTTTAATTGTGGATTTTTTTTTTTCCTTTTTCTTTTCATCTAGAATGCTTGTTTTACCATCTGGTTTTGTGGATTTTTTTTTTTTTTTTTTTTTTTTTGGAAGTGCTTAGGATACCTTTTAAAATGAGATGCTATGTAAATAAGAAGTATTGCAATTTGCTTTAAGTTGTACTCTACAGGAAAAAAAGCCCCAGAAGCAGGATGCTGGGAGTTAAAATAACTGAGTTGGAGACATCTGGTTGTTTAGAAGTTTTCTGGTATTTGAAACTTTTACTGTCTTTCTGCACTAACTTCCATAGTGGCTATTATCTGAAATAGCATCATTACTTTTTTTTTTTTTGAAATCTGTTTGCAACATCGACATGATCTTAGTTAATATTTAACACAGCGTGAGCTGAGAAATATATTTTTCATTCAGCATTTTGCAAAAGACTTTGACTGTTATCCAGTGATGGGAGGGGGAGGAAGCCATTTAGCCCTTCGGAGCAATGTGCAGTAGTTTACTGACATTTAAAGTTCTCCTTGTTTAAATTACCCACAATACTTGTTGCAAGACGTTCATGTATTTTCTGTCTGTGTGCATTCGCAAACGCTATTTCTGGTTTATATGGATGGAAGGGTCCTTCACATGTAAACATACATTGAATGGAAGGTGGGTGGGAGTCTGGATGCGGGGAATGCTTCTTTGTGGCGCTCGGGTGACTGACTGTGCTGCGCTCCCGTGGGATAGCGATGGTTTGCTGTGCCTTGATGTAAAAGAGGGGCTGATGGGCGGGGAAGGTGCTTGTTTGCACTCGTGGGTGGTTTCACGAAGGTGACTGACTGGAGGTATGGCTGTCGAAGCAGGATTTGCATGTAGGAAGTCGCTGGCTCTTGATGCTTAGGATGCTGGTCCTTTCTCTAGAAGAGCTTGAAAAGGAATGCCCAGAGCACTGTGGTGGTAGGAAAGAGGGATTCATTCTGAGTTTTCCTGTTTGACAAGAGTTTTCCACCATAACCACAAAGACTTTATTTTTCCTCCCATGATGGAAGAAAAGTCTCCAATCCCAGGACTGAGGAAACTCTGCTCTGAGAAGACCTTGCTGTTAAGGGTGAAAGGCCAAAGATGTCATGAGTTTTGCTCACAACTTAGTCATCATTGAACGGTTTAACACATAAGCTAAAATAAGGAACTTTTAAGGTGGGTAGGTTGCCAGGTAATTTTGGTTCTTGCAGGAAGAAATGAACACTGTTGAATCTTCATCCATCTGTCTCTTTTTCAACTTAATTTGGCTACTTGGAGATAACAGTGTGTTATTAACTGCAGTTGCCTGAAATGCCCTTTTTCCCCAGGAGCCTGGATGTCTGGCAGACCCGTAGCACTGGAGTATGTGATTTCAACATTCCCAAATAGCCAGTGGTCTCACTCCCTAGCACAGATTGTGGTTCCACTGACAGGATTGTGTTTTGTCTCAGTTTTATATGAGTAGGTGGCTCTCAATTTTTATAGAAAGCTTTGAGGAGGTCCTTAAAGTGATGTCTGGTTGGGGTATATATCGAGATTTCCTGCTTTTATTTCATCAGATATTCCAAGGGCTTTGGCCATTCTACCTTAAATGTGGCTTTAATGAATAATGTTGTCTTTGGGATGGGAAAAAAGAAAACTAAACAAGCAGCACCTCCACCCCCTTGATGATGAAGTGAGCTTATTTTCAGCCTGAGTATTCTGATGTGGCTTATTCCTCAGACTGAGTGCTTGCTTTCTCTCCTGTAAGCTGCAGAAGTGCTGGGTGGGGGACAAATAGGTGTCTGAAGCTCAACTCGAGGATGAGGAGGTTCAAACTGAGGATGGGGAGGCTAAGCAGAACTGTTTAAGCCTGGAAGAGGACCCTCTTTGTGCTGCAGTGATAATAAAAAAGGTGTTTTATTGTTACTGCTGCTGAGTATCCTGCTGGGTAGCTTCAGCGCTCAAAACTGTCAAATAATTTTAGGTGCTTAAGCTTCTGGTTGGCCCGTATGGTGTGTCCAGAGGAACCTAGGAGCTAATGCAACTACCTGAATATTGAAATCAAGCTTTTTAGTGCTCTGTGTTAAGGTAAGCTGAGGCTTGTGGTAGTCGCTGTAGGTGGTGTGAAATGTGGGTGAGAATCCCACCATGAAGGTTTCCACATGGCTATATAAAATGTAGATCATCACTTCTGGAAATATTAGCATTGATATTTCTGCACACTCAGTTTCTCATTATTAAAAATGATAATGTGAGTGCTGATAGAAATACTGATAATCGGCTGGTTGGAAAAAAGCAATCAGTGTAGTCCTCTTCTTGTTAATTTGTCAGATTAAAGATACTACAAAAAAGAGTCAAGTGCCTTTTTTGAAAGAATGGACATGTCATATGAAGAACAAAATGTGTTATCTTGAAATAAAATTCAAACACTCCCGACAGTCTGTCATAGAAGATTTATTTAAATAAGAGCAAAATCGGATAGCTGCTTCCTACTTGGATAACTGCTGTGTGGAGCTTTTTAGTATTGTTTTTGTACATGGACTTCAACAGGACAAATTTTGGCAAATAAGATAAACCTAAAATCTCTGTCCTAAAATATATTCAAACCTGAAGAGGCTGTGGGGGTTTTGTTTGTTTTTTTTTTTTTGACCCTGTACAAGCACATCAAGATGGGCAACATTTTGATCACAGTAGGCACAAGTGGAGTTCGAGAGGTTGTGAGAATTCTGGGGAATCCCCCCTCCCTCACTTTCTGATACATTTTTCTCTCCGTTAACTGTCAGGGTTTTCTTTATGTACAAATTACAGGAGTGTATATACCCTTGAATGTATGAACGTGCAGGAACACCTGGGCTGTTGTCTCTGTGATGTCCCTCTCTCACTGACACTGCCCTGTTGATGTTTTAACTTTTGTGAGCGTCAAGTGGGTGGTGCGAGGAATAATCCTGTCCAAACTGTTGGGGAAAAGTCTATCCCAAAAATTCTGCGAGGGAGTTATTAGTGTAGATGTGTCCGTTAACCTTCTCCTGCTCGTTAGTTTTAGTTACGTAAAGGGCTTAGCAGCTTAAACAAGTTTTGTGGGTTTTTTTCTCCCCTGTTTGCAGCTGGTTGGAAAGCAGCTATTGCATTGCTGAGCAAAGGCAGGAAAGAGCTTCCTTACTTAGGATTTCTAGTTTGGGGATCCAACTGGTGCTGGCATGTCTTCCTTGCCTCTTGACAGAAGTGAGATGGGCTGTGATTTCCAGGCAGGAGGACTGAGCGTGCATGCTTTTCTCACTCTGCTCCTACCGAGGAGGAGATGGATTCGTGTTTGCTGCGGGAAGGGAAGGGTGGCCGAGTGCCGTTTGCATCCTCTAAGGGGAGGTGGGAGTAGCTCTGCAGTGGGCTTTTTTTTGAGCTTGGGGTTTTTTCATCAGAAAAAAAGCATCTATAAAACATGTTTATATTTTTTTACAGCAGTCAAAATGTTTAGCGCCTTCCGTTATGCTTTCTGTATAAAAGGAAGTCCTCTGACTCTCTTTTATCTTGGTACTTCCCACTCAGCTCGTGCAGATATCTGGAAGGATGTGTTAAACTTGACCAAAGCAAGCCTTCAGTTCTCAGCTGCTCTTTGAAAATGGATTTAGCTAAAATCAGTGACGAAAGGCTCAATCGCAACTTTTTTTGGTTTAATGCAAATTTATTTTGGTTTACTCCACTAGGAAGAGGCTTAGGAAAACTGTAATGAGTGTGCCCACATAGAGGTTTTTCCCTGCCTGTTTGTGTAGGCTGAGTTTACAAGCAGGAACAGATTAATGCTTGAGTTTATGCGACAGAATTTAAAATAAACATCTCTTATTTCTTGCTGAGACAAGGTGGCTACTGATGTACTTCAAATCTGTTGTGCTATAGAGTAAAATCCATATAAATAAAAAAATTACAGAAATATAGCATTTTTGAATTTTTAAGCCTAATTTTTGAAGATGCTGCATTGCTTTGTGTCCTCAGCAATGCAGCTGTTTCCATCGGTTTTGTGTCTTGCTGAAGGCTTTGTTGAAATCCTCTTAGGGTTTATTATGGCAAATACAAACTTCATTCTGACTAGCAAGAGGGAAAGCCTTTCTAAAATTATCTTTTTTTTTCTTTGCTTGAATAGTGCCTTTTGGGGAACGAGTCTTAGGTCTGTCTGAAGGCTGAGGACACAGCCTGGGATCGTGGGTGTTAAACAGCGTTTCCAAGGCAAGGGAAAGATAAGGTCTTAAACAGTGGATATTATCACTTTCCTGACA
Source organism: Pterocles gutturalis (assembly GCF_000699245.1). Taxonomy (NCBI): domain Eukaryota; kingdom Metazoa; phylum Chordata; class Aves; order Pterocliformes; family Pteroclidae; genus Pterocles; species Pterocles gutturalis. Next base: position 4,935 of record NW_010135545.1, read on the forward strand.
TCAGTAAGGTTATACATGAGATGAAATACCATGCCTGGCATTTCGAGGGGGCATGAGAGGGCAGTCTGGGTTTGTTGAATGCTTTCTTTTTTCTTTTCCTTTTTATTTTTATTTTTTTTATTTTTGAGAACAATATATCTTGACAGGTTTCTTGCATATGAAGTGGAAAAGTTTTCAGTGTTGAGTTAAAAATGTCTTTCTTCTCAAGTGTGTCTTCGGCTTCGCACTAAATAGGTGTTAACTGAACCCATGTTTTAAATAACTCAACTAAAACCTCTTCCTCTTTCTCAATGACTCAGCTTTCAGTCTGGTAGATTTTTTAAAAGGAAAGGAATTACTGAAGAAGTGGTTTTTAATCTGTGTCTGATCCAATACAGGGGGGTGGGCTGTTGGTGGCAAGCGTGGTCTCTGACCCCTCGTTCTGCTTCTGCAGGGCTGTGGAAGGTCTAGTGACCACTGGCACTATGGAAGACTAGGCTACCAAAAAGAGGGTGAGGAAAAAATTCAGAGCAAATAGTTTTCCATTGGTTCTGCAGCGATTTGTGCAAAGGGACGAGAGGGAATGTATGGCTTGGAGTGGGACTGCCCGTTTTGGTAGGACACTTGTTTCAGTACGTTAAAAGTCACCTAACGGGAGTTACAGGACAGACAATACTGCATTTGTAACAAAGAAAATCCTACGGACCTTTTCCATGCATTGCTAGAAGGGAAATCTAGCTGAGTCTGTTTCTTATTTTCCCCTGAAAGACGCTGTTCGATAAGACTAACTTCTCCAGATGGTGTCCTGTTTTCCCACATCACTTGCCAAGTGTCCGTCAGAGCAGAAGTTCTCAGCCTGGAGCTAATGACCTTCCCCAGCCTTTCCCATCTGTGGGGTGGGAGAGGGTTGTGGCTGGAGACCATACCCCCAGGGAAGGTCCACCATCAGCTGCAGAGACCATCGTCCTCGAGTCCAGCTGGTGGGTAACTGTGAACCAGGCCATTCCTTCTGTGTCTCGCATTTGGAGGTCTGGGGGAAAAAAAAACCAAAACAATCCAGCTTGGCTTCCTTCCTTTCGTTGGAAGTGACCATGAAGTGGTCTGCACCTTAGGTTCAAAGTTGAATGATGGTGGAAAGCAGTTGTTTTTGGAGAGTGCTAAAGCAGGGCAGTGGGAGCGTGCCCTGACTCCAGCCCTGGCTGCGCTCGAGCCCCCTGTAAGCAACTTGTTCCTTTCCTGCTAGAGTAGAAATTATGGCGTGCCAGTTGGCTTGGTCTCCCGCCTCTGATGTTGATGGGCATCATGCAACTAAATAGCTGGCAATAGTTTTGAGGGTGGATCCTTCCTTCTCAGATCTTGTGCTGGTGGAATTAGAGATGAGGATCGTGGACCCTGAGTATGCAGCTTATACCTGTACAAATCTGTCTTTCCAATACACTAAGTTAAGGCAAGTAAACTGAATGCATTTTTATGACTTTCTAGTTATGGGCTTTCTGGTGTGTTGGGATCCTCCCTCGGAGGAGGAAGAACCAGAGAACACTGAAATGAAACTAGTATGAGAGGAATGTGAGCATGTGGGAGGGTGGCAGGGGTCTCGCTGACGGGAGGCTGAGGCCACAGGCAGAACATGTTTCAAGAGCCTTACACTTGACGTGAGAGGAGTATTTTGTTGCACATGTTCGTTTTCTTCTTGGGGCTCAGTGGCACTGCCCAAGGCAGAGTGATGCTCTTGTAGCCCTACTGTGCTGAGCTGGGTGTAGGCAGCAGTGCAGCTGCAGCAACAGGGTTGTGCCACCATGGGGTTAAGAGCTGGTAGTGTGCCCGTGATCTAGAAGGTTTAGTCTTCGAGAAATTAGGAGCTCTGTTGGGGAATGTATACTAGCAGAAAAAAAGAAGTGCCAGTGGCTGTAGTAGCAAAAGCAGGCTTGTTGTAAGTTGCTGCAAACTTTTTTTTTTTTTGCTGGCACAGTTGTGTCTTTTTGCACCCCTGATGGACATAGGTAGACCAATGAAACTATCTCGTGTGTTCTGGCCTGAGTCTGTATACGTCCTTTTCTGGACAGGAGACACGCCTTGCCTAACCAGAGAAGTTTAGTTGTTTATACCAGACTGGTTTTAGTACAGTCCCTTTGGTGTCGACACAACAGGTTGCTGTTAAAGTGCGTGTACTGCATGGTGACTCCTGTTTGGGCGTGACAGTGTGATGACAGACAGTGTTGTGGTCTCTGCCTGGGGAATTGCCCAGGTGTAACTCGGTGTTTCATTTCTTCCAGTTTTAGGAAATCTCTTCACTGAAGTGGATAGAAAACCTGTTATCGTAGTGAATTCCTTTCTGCTCTCCCCATGATACCTCTCTAAATGCAGAAAAGTCGGTGCGGGTGCTGCTCGCTGTGGCAGGGGACTGTCAGCGTGCTTCAGCTCTTGATGCGAGAACTGGACAAGGATGAGTCAAGCAAGTGTTTTCTTTCATCGCTGCTCCTGGGGGGAAAAATGCATTGCTCATCGCTACAGATAATTATCTCAATACTGGTGTAAGTGAGATCCAGGAATTCACCGCTGGCTCTCTTACAGTGCAAGTTCCCAGCTCAGAGCCCTACCTCCTCACCACGTTTGGAGCTGTGGGTTCAACCTGCTACATGAAGGGTAATGGGTGTGAAAGTCCAACTTCTTTTTTTCAAATGCCGTTAAGTTTGGCAGGATTTCAGTCCAAAACAGAGGAGGAAACCTTCTTCTCTGAATATGCTGCTCTCAAATGGTCAGCCAGTTGTCTAGCCAAAAAAAAAAGAAGGTAGGGAGGGAGAAGTTTTAAATCTACTTGTACATGGTTTGCTTTTCTTTTTAAGGCTGACATGAGCTGCTCCTGTCTTGAGTGCTGTCTTATCTGTCCCAAGCAAATATCCCTCATGACAATCATGATTTTTCAATGGTTTGAGCAGCAGTAATGCTGAGGTTGGCTGCTGGTCCCGAGCCATCAGCAGCAGCGCTGTCACGACAGGAGCTAACACATGCAGTGTTTTGTGTGAAGGACCCTGATTGCACTCTGCTCTGCTTTTTGACTAAAGCAACATCCATTTACTGGCTGTCATACAGAAGTAGTAATAGTGTACGGGGTTGGGTTAAACATCTTCAGAACTGGGTCATCCCCTAGTTTGATATAGTGTAAGATAACATTAAGCCACTTCATTTTTTTCTGAAGCTAAAATGAGAGCAGTCTCTGTTGCCAGTCTCGGGCTCGTGTGTCCCTGCATAAAGCATATTGTGCCAGGCTAAGGCTGGGGGTTTGCCTGGCTATTGCTTAGGATGACCTGTATTTCTGGGGAAACTAGGGAGTAGAGGAGGCGGTAAGTGCCAAATAATGGCCAAATACTACTAGTTGTGAACCTTGAGAAAAAGCTAAGGCAGATGCCTTTGGATTTGAGTGTCAATCAAAAAAGAGATCGAAGCAGTTAGTTTGTTCTGTCTTCTGTTCCTTTGGTATTCACAGAACTTTGCTTTTTAGTGGCGTTAATGCCTTGTTGTTGAGGGGTTTCACAGTTTGGGGTTTTCCTGTAATGCCAGCAGCATGCAGCTAGCTGAGCTTAATGTTGAACTTGCAGCGTGGTAGTGGAAAATTGTCCCAGGATCCGCCGGTGATCTGTGGATCTTGGGAGCTTGTATTTTCTGAAATCCGGGACTTAAATTGTGCTTCACACTGCAGGTAGCACTTCTGATGCTGACTTCTTAAAAGCCCTGGGTGAACATTAGAAAATTGGGTCTCGCTACACCCTATATGTGGCAATCCTCTGCATAGAAATCTGCAGTGTTCCTAGAAGGCATCAGACAAGATCCTGGAAATGCTGTAGGAGACGTGTTGGGGTATGCACAAAACCTCCTGGCAGGTGAAGCTTCCCGGAATGGCTATGCTAACCCCCGCTGCCAGCTTCCCGTGTGTGTGCCCGTCACCAGGTACCCTGCAGGAGCTCATTTCAGTTGCAGCTTCACCTGGCTTTCCCTGTGCACGGGGCATGGCTGTGGCACAAAGCCAGAGGCTTTTGGATTAATCTTGTTTTAATTCTGTAGTAATCTTGACCTTCTATTTTTATTAAAGCCCTAATCCTGGGCCCCCATCCAAAGCCCAATAAAAGTCAATGGAGACATCCCACTGGTTTCTAACAAGTGCTGGGTTAGGCTGCCTGGAGGGCACTGGGCGCCTTTGACTTTGGCATCTCAGCCAGCTTGAGGTGCAGGTGATCTCCGCTCCCTGCATCTTCTGGAGCAGCATGGGCAGGGATGTTCGTGTCTTTCCTGGGCTGAAAGCACATGTTTATACATGGCTGCTTCTAAAAAGCTCAGTCGGCTCGAGTCGGCTCTTGCTGTCGCTCATCGGTGCACCTGCAGTAGCTGGCACGCCTGCCCACGGTGCTGCTGGTGCAGCTCTCCTTGGGGAAGGAGCGATTTCGGCTGGCTGCGGCCGCCCTCCGTGTTGCATAAGGAGAAGAGCATCATAGTGATTATGTAAAAGGGATTATGTAACCGGGTAATTTGGTAATCGCCTCTCCGGTGAACGCTAAGAATAGCTTACGATATGCATTTATTTCTGTGATAGCCATCCACAGTGATTAAGTGCTGGAAGCTGCAGGTGCCGGGGCCGTGGTGTGGGGTGAAATACTTGTCACCTGGTGTGTGCATGACATTGCCCAGCTCCATGGCCCCTGTGCTGTTCTGGCAAGACATGTCAGCTCCCGTTCCCCTTGCCCCATAGCACGGTGTGACCTGCTACACAGGTACAGTGGAGGTGTAAAACTGCTCTGGCTGTATGTTCTCTTGGCTCTTCTGACGATCCTGTGCTAGCTGTTGGTGGCTTCCTTGCACCAACAGGCAATGCGTAGGCAGAGCCAGGTGATGGAGGAGGGAACACGTGTTGCTTATCCATGAATTTGGGCCATTTTTCCTTTCTCTTGCTTCCCAGAGTATCATTTTTTTTTAATTTCGTGCTGTACTTGCCAGTACCTGCTGTGAGGTGTCTGGAGGATACTGGACAATTTTCAGGGCTGGACAATTTCCAGGATCCTGGTGACGAGCAAGGAGCCTCCTGGACTGCTTTGAGATGACTGAGAAGACCACGTATGCATCAGCCCGACTCCTACTTACATCTCTGCTTGTGGGTTTATCCCTCACTTGCAGAGAAGGTGACTCATGAAAAAATCAGATGCAGCCAAGCCAAAGCCAGCAACAGCTCCCATATTACTATTTGAAGTTTTCAGTGAGAAACTGGGGAGGAGATGGGTGCTGTTCCTTGCAGTCTCTTAGCCCTGAGAAGGTTGTGCAGGGGTGAGCTAAGGATAGCTCTGGAGAAGGCAGGAAGGGGGCGAGAGGCTGCGATGGGGAGAGGAAGAGAGCAAAAGGAGCTCTCTGAGCACTGGTGATTCATCTGGAGACATCAGTCCTGGCTCTGCAGTTCTCGGCTTGACTGCTGGTGTCTGGGCAGCTGCTTGGTTGCTTTTTTGGCTTTTTTTTCTGGCTTCCCCTATTCTTGCTTTTGTGAGTTTTTAATTTCCCCTCTCGTATGCTGTCCTGAAGGTATAGTTGCCACCTTTTCTCATTGCTCCAGCCGCATCATCTTCTTTACCTTGAATTGCTTTATTGGCTCCTCATCTCTTGCTGCCTGAAGCTCAAGCTGTTTAACCTTATCTTCAAGCTGCCACATAATCAATCCTCCCTCCACCTACAGCTCTGACCTGCTTCCCTCCTCCTTGCCTTACTCCGGACTGTCATTCCACCCTTCTTGGCTTAGGGTGGCTTTCTTCCCTGTTTTGCGTGTTATTGGTTTCACGATTTGCAATAGTTTCCACTTCCTTGGCTGCTGAGTCCCCGTTTTGTTTTTAAATGCTTTATCTGTACTTCCCTCTTCTCTTTCTTTTCTAGACTTTCTTCGGTCCCATCTATGATTCAATCCTGGCACATCTACTTCTCCCATGGACTTTGCTTCTTTTGCCTCTCCCATCATTGCTTTACTTTCCCCTGGTTGCAGAGGAAAGGCTTTACCGCCTGCATTGAAAAGTGCCCTGTAAATCTCATGTGTTGCCATTAGATGTTGGATACACATGCATGATACAGAGCATGACAGGCTTTGTTGGGAGATAGATAATCAGGATTACCAGATGCTTTTACTCTTGTTAACTTCCTTCAGCTGCTCTGGCCACACTCGAGATGGAAGTTAACAAGGAGAAAACCACACCAGATGTTTTTTGCAGTTTAAGATGTAAAGTTGGGAAATTTGGAAGCCTCATCTATACAGTGGATGCACTGTATAGAGATTTCCCAATTGTCGGGAAGGGTTCTCCAAATCCCCACTGCAACCAGGCTCCCCAGCAACTGCGGATCTGGATGATGGTAATGTATTCATAGGGCAATTGGTGATGGATCTTTCTTAATCACTATTGCTAACTCTTTGTAGATGCATTACCTTATTTTATGCTTGCTAGAGTAGTTTGCTTATTATTTCACTGCTTTACCTTATCTTGCTTCGATTTATTTTCACTGTATTATTTTCCTCATTATTTTATCATTTTAAACATAAGCAAAAATAAGCTTACTTTTTAAAATTTGGTGCCTGTGTCCTTTGTGCTAACCCCATTGATTGGCAAAACATTATATTGCCATGTAAGTTCTCAGGTGTTTAATAGATTTAATTTTCCAATCTCAAACTACACATCTGGAAAAAGATGTGAGTTAAGTTGAGAGCTTTTGTGCAAGGGCATGTAAGGATGTGGGAGAGCTGTTGTGGGAGCTTCTGTAGTGGGAAAGGTGTTTAATTTGCAACTGTGCAGGTACATTAAGAATAATCCCAATGGGACTGATAGGCAAGTGTGAAGTAGTGAATAGAGGAGGAGGACCAAATTCATGTACTACATTAACTTGTTAAAACCAGTGAAACAGAAGTGCTATATCTTATTTACATCAACATTAATGAGAGGTATGTCTGTAAACTCCTGCCTGGGATCAAAGAAAGATTATTTATTGGTTTCAGATGGATAAGAGGGCTCAAGGTATATAAAGGTATATAAAACAGGTCTGAGGGCAATTTTCAGATCTGGAGCAGAGACACTGTGCAAGATTTTGCTTTACTTTTGTTTACCTTGCCAATGACGCATGCAGCATGTATAATCTGATTAATTTTAGTAGCAATATTCTTCCATTTTCTGGGGCCTCCAGACACAGGCTTTGACAATGTGGGTTGCTAGTCCGTGGCAGAAACCCTGGGGTTCAGCTGGAATGTACCAGTTGTACTGGATTTGGTGGCAGCACTCTCACTGGTGGGGAGGAGGGTAATGGGTTACATGTTTTGGAGTTTTAACTTGGATCCTAATCGGTGGTCTGCTGCCTTCCAAGAAAATAGGCTGTAAAGATATTAAATTTCTTACAAAGGTTGAAGTTCAGTTACATAGATTCAGTTACATAGATTTCCAAAAGCAAGTCTGATGGAGAAAAAAAATGAGCAGTGTCTGCAAATATCCCACTGTCTGGAAGTGCCTGATGGAGCCAAATGAATAACTTTAAAGAACTTTCCTTTTGAAATATTCCTGCAGCAAGCTTTTAAAAAAAGATCTAGAGAAAGAGGAACCCTTTGTAAAAAGCCTTTCCTTCAAGCAAGAACAGTTAAAAACAATGGAGAAGCGAGGTTACGAAGGGACGACTAATACTGGGTTTCCTGATACCACCTGGAGAAAGCTTGGCAGACTTACTCACAGCAGTAGGGATGGCACTTGTAATTCCATTGTTAGTGTTTGCAGGTGTTACTCTAGCACTGCTAATGACTCTCTGGACACATCCTCGAAAGTGAAAGGATTGTAAACATGTAGGTCTTGAGGAAGGACTGAGACCTGACTGTGAAGCCATCCCCAGGAACAAATTACTCTTCCAAGGTGTCTGATTATGCAGGTTTGCCAGATTTGTCTGGACTTGTCCCTCCCACAGCCTGGGAGGTGTTTTTGCAGCCAGTCAATGGCAGGGATGCACAACCTTTGTCCCTGGGAGCTGTACGTGTGTCAGCTTGCACAGAAGTGCTGGTGAATCCCGTGTGATGGTTACAGGTGGCGAGGCTGGTGTCCTGCCGCTGTGCTGTGTACACCTTCTGCCTGCAAGGTCTGCCTGGACCTGCAGGGACAGGAGTGGTGCTGGCGCCCAGATGCCTGTTCCTAGAACATGCACTGAAGGCACCAAAATTAAATAAGAGAATCGTAGAATCACAGAATGGTTTGGGTTGGAAAGGACCTTAAAGATCATCAAGTTCCAACCCCCCTGCCATGGGCAGGGACACCCTCCACTAGATCAGGTTGCTCAAAGCCTCATCCAGCCTGGTCTTGAACACCTCCAGGGATGGGTCATGTACCTGACTTTAAAGCCTGGCTCTTCAAATGTGCAAAAAAAACCCAACCCCAAAACAAAAAAAAACACCACCAAATCACCCTTCCTTTCAATGCTATATGCTTTTCTGGAGAAGCAACTCTTTCTAAATGATGTCCTAGACTTTGCTGTATTCATGGTAACAGCTTCTCCATCTTCCAAATCAGATTAAACCTATTTGTACATTATTGTATTTCTTCATACTTTATTGAAACACAAATAATTAAATAAAGAGCAAATCGGGCTGTTATGCTTCAGAAGTCTCTGACAGTTGGTCCTTAGATTTTCTGGAAAATCATAATTTTGCAATGATTTGTAATGACAAAAGGTGTGCTCGTATGGCACTTCTCACAGAAGGATTTCCTAGTACTTAAGAAGCATTAAATATGCTGTAGCATGTTCCAGTCACATCCAGGCCAGATGCATAGCCATGGGTAAGTGGGCAGAAAATAGTGGCAGTGTCATGCACGGTGTTCACGGCATAACTAGAAGCTTAATGTTTCTGAATCCTGGCTTCCCATTCCAGTGCAGTATCAGGAAGCTGCTTTGACTTCACAGTCAACATTTGCTTTGGCCTGGGTAAGTGCATGCTTTGCAACAAGCCCTTCCTTTTCATGGACTTCTAATCACAGGCATTTTTGGAAGTCCCATGTTAGACATCTTGTAGATGGGATGAATCCATCCAGGCACGTGAGTGGTGTGGAGAAAAATTTCTTGGGTTGGGACTCCTCTCCTTGTAGAATTATCAATAGATAATTGAGATCAATCCAGACTCTTATCCTTTCGGTGTCTTTATCCTAGTCTTCCAGTTTATGCATTTGGACATTTACCACTGAGCTAGCTCTTGTATTGAGGTTGTATACTTGACTTAATGACTTTCTGTTGATCCAATTAACCTCAGACTGTTAGTGATGACGGTATTTATTTGGGTAGAATATGAACTAAGAAAAGTCTTAACCTGTATCCCACTTCTTTGGGTAGCTGTCTGAATCTGTTTGACTTCTTGTTGTCTTTTTAGTGCTGCGTTCACACACACTGAAATACCGCAGGAACTAATGCTTGCATTTGAGATTTTTTCTTTCAGGTTGGTGGTGGTTTTTTGCTTTTAATTAATTGTTCGTTGAAATATGCAGTCTTAGGACAGTCTAAAGTTTTGCAAAATTGGGTCAACACCTCTGAGTAGTTTTTTGGTCAAAACAGAAATAACAGCACATCAAAACAGTTTCAGCGCTTTCGAAGGCTGGTTTTGTTTAAATACTTCTAAAAGCTAAGGAATTGAAAGTATAGGTTTACAATATGTAGTCAGAGGTGAGTGGAACTTTTTTTCTGAAAAGCTTGGCATTCACCCAGGGTGTGGGAGGCCAGTTTTATCTCCTTTATGTCCTCAGGATGATTTGAGTGTGTATTGCTCTTCTGGAAGAGTTCCTAGCCTGCAGGAGACAGGGTGTACTGGAATTGATTTATGTCAATTGTTGACTTTATCCCTCTTCTCCACTGTGCAAAATAGAAAGGAAATATGCACTAAGCTAGGTGGAAAGCTACACCATAGCTCAGTGATTTAGCTGCTCTTTGAAGAGGGAGACCTGTGTTTTCAGTGCTTGTTCCAGTTATACGCCTTCAGGGGCAGAACAACATAGAAATTAAAGCCATGGAAGGATGAGGTTTAGGCTGGATATTAGAAAAAATTTCTTCACTGCAAGAGTGATGAGGCATTGGAACAGGCTGCCCAGGGAAGTGGTGGAGTCACCATCCCTGGAGGGGTTCAAGAAACGTGTAGATGTGGTGCTTAGGGACATGGTTTAGTGAGTTAGGTGGTGTTGGGTTGATGGTTGAACTTGATGATCCTTGAGGTCTTTTCCAACCTTAATGATTCTATGATTAGGTCTTTTGTTTGCTATTAAACAACATGGCCTTGACTGGGGAAGCACTTACGGGGAAGGTTTGGGGAATCTGCTTGGGTCTGTTGGAGAAGGAGGTAATTCTGCCCTTGCTGTTTTTTTACGTGAGGTCCCAAAAATTTTGCTCCTGTCTGCTGGTAGAGATAGCATCGCTATCTACGAGGTGTAGATGGACATTTGCTACTATATTTATATTTAGAAACACTGCCAGCACAAAAATCTGAGGTGTTGTCTACTCTGATTGCCTGCAGCTTGATGTTGTTTCCAGGAGAGTGAGAGAGGTTCCAGTCCTTCTAGTTGGGACAGGGACTTGATGGCAGATTTGCCATGTCCTGGCAGAGCACGTGAACTGGGTGGATCTTGGCTGCAAGGTGACAGTCACTACTGCGTCCTTTCCTGTACCTCTCTGTTCTGCAGATGTCCTTTGGGACACTTAACAGATGCCAAGGAAACAAAGATATTTTTTTTGTTTTAGGAATGCAGGAAACAATTAGTTTCAGAGCCCAAAATAATACAGTTATGTGCCCGACTCCCTACTATGAGTGGGTTTCTCAGAAGATTTCTGTTAAAGTTTCAGATTGAGCTGGCACCATCTGGAGTTTACCTGCCGTTCCATCATTAATTCATACACTGATATGAGCTATTTATTAAATACAAATATTTCATAAAAATCTGTCTCCCCTTCTCCTTTCACATTGGGAGAGTCTTGTAGCAGCATTATGAATGTTGCTGCACATCCAGATTTTTGCAGGGCTGACTACAGGCTGGGGGTCCTCTCTCGGTAGGTCCTCTGTCTTTCATAGTTTGTGTTTTTTTGTTAATGATCTTAAAGGCCTTTGACAGAACTTAAAAAAAAAATAAAAGTAAAAAAATCTGGATATCAGTTCCATTCCCTCTATTGAGAAGTATTAATTTCTGGGGTTCTATTTTTCCCTTTGTTTCATGGCCTGAGTCACATCAACTTTCCTCTTGCCCTGAAAAGCCTTAGGCAGTGCTTGGCTCATGATATGGTTAGGGCTGTACCTTAAGGAACCTCAGGCTCTGTTGAGCAGTCTCAAACTCTCCTCTGACATTTGTCAGAGCAGGGCTATCTTGTTTCTGCTGCATCTTGATTCTGGAACTTGGATACATCATTTGCAAGAAAATCCATGGGGCTTTGATTTGAGATTTGTTTTTAGATGAATTCTAGCTCCAAGCAAAGTTCAGTCACGATGTTATCTGAAATTTATGGATTCTTCATGATTTTCCAGATGCTTGCCCAAGTTTGTCAGAAAACATTTTAAATGAGAGAAGTCTTCCAAAGATTTTGATTTGTCTTGAAACCTAGAATACTTTTCATGGCTCTACCATGATGCTTTCATGAAAACTACCCTCAATCAGCTACCACACAGACCCACATCCATACATCGTGTTTCTGTTTGGGAGGTGTTGATCAAATTCAGACACCCTTCTAAATCCTCATCTGGCCAGTTCTCAGGCCATGAAGTTCAATGGGACTTTTGCGTGGGTGAGAGGAGATACTCCTTCTACTTAGAGAGCTGTTGTTTTAAATTAGATGGTCTGTGTCTTGTAGGCATAAAATTGTCTTTGTAGCTGTTTCTGGATTTTTAAATCTGAGTAATCATGGGCTTTGTATTCTTTGACTGCAACTATATAGGGCGAGTGTGAATATTTAGAGGAGTATTGAATACCGCATAACTTTTCCATCTATGAACTTGCGGAAGGTGTTTGGATGGGTTGGTTTGTTTCTCAAACTCTCTGTAGGGTCAGAGATCGTGTGTCTGAAATATTTTATACATATTGTGTGGGCTGTAGGTAATTAGTACCTTATGCTTGCCCCTGAGATATGTGTTGATGGTTAAAACTCAATTAAGGGATGGTTAGACAGTGATTATACTGAATGATGAATATTTCATTTATTTGGTTTGAAATAGGAGATAAAATATATTTCTGCCATGCTAGTTTTATTTCGAAAGACTTTGTCAAGACTAGCACATTCAAAATCTGTTCAGTCTCCTGAATTTATTCTGCAGGAAGAATGCAAGTGTTTCTTTGAGGGCTTTTTAAAAGGGATTTTGTTGCCTTGCTTTATAAGGATGCTTCTGGCACCTTTCTAAAGGCTTTTTGCCTTGTCACCTTCAGATACAGACCAAAGTTGTATTCTGTTCACATTGTTTGTTAATTGAGCTCTTGCTAATTGCAAATTGAGAAATATATGTGAATGCAAGAGAAATAAATTAAATGGGTGAGGCATGCTTACCTACCTACTGCCTGTACCTGTACTCAGATGGTGGCAGGTGCTGTGCCAGGAAAATCCATGAGCCTGCCCAGTGTCTGGGCTTTGTGCCCTTCATACTTCTCCAACATATGGACCACTCGGGTCAGAGATAGTAGGACGTAGCTCCCTTTTTATTTCCTTTAATCACTCTTTTAGATCCGTCTTTGTGGATTTGTCTAGTCCATTTTGAATCTGTCTGCTTCTGCAACCTGTTGCAGCAACAGATTTCAGATTTTGTCTATCTGCTGTGTAAAGATGTACTTCTTAAACTGGTTTCCTGCATTCACTGAAAGTAATGTTACAGGGCTTGGCGAATAATAGTTCTGTATTCAGCCTTGTTCAGCTGTGCATTCAACCTTGCTCTTGCCCTTCAGCTAGGCATCTGTTTTCCAAGCTGAAGGCTCCCAAACTTTTTAGACCTTTCTTGAAAGGCAGCTGCTCCATCTCATTATTCATTGTGGTTGCCATTCTCTGTACTTCTGACTCCGAGCTACAAGCACTTCTTGGAAAGCACAAATAAGGACTCGGAGGTGCACTTTAAATTCCTAAGGGAGAAATTGGTCACTAGTATATGCTGAAAATTTGGGATTGCTCTCCTATATGGAAGAAGAGCCCAAAGTGATCATTAAAATAAAGCTAATTTTAATTTCTAAGCTTCTAAGGAACTGTAATAACATAACTCATTGGTTTGACTTGGATTCCAGTAGTGTTACTGACTTTTAGTTGGAACTTACTCTGCATGGGGTTATTAGTGGAGCAAAGGACTTTTCAACACACAGACCTAAATACTATGAAACCTGCCTGGAAGAGTAAGTATTGACTCAAGTCTTGTGAAGCTTCTTTGCTTTTGGTAGGGCTGGCTAGGGGGTAAATTAGGATGTGTTCACCTCCTGTGCTAACACTGAGAAAGAGAGAATTTAGTCTAGTATAATTTTCAAAATGCAGAGGCTTACTTGAGTGTGCCTGTAGGAAGAGATGGACAGATTTTAGCCTGAAGGACTGTGGATAAGTGCAGCTGTCAGAAGATGTCTGGAATACGCATACTGCTTCTGCAGCAAATAGTTGGCTCTCTTCTGTGGGGTGAGCATCAGAAGGAAGGCTGCTTATCATCACGATTAACTCATCAGAGCTGTACTGCATAAATGGAAATCTTATCATATGATTTCTAGCTTATGGTACTCTTTAGGAGTAAGTTTTGTTTTATGTGGCTGTCCCACATTAATGGCTGTCCTGCTGCCGTGTCTTCCAGTGGTGTTCCAGGCAACATGGCTAACATCTGTCCTGCGGTGTTTGCACCTCTCAAGGCAGAAGGGTTTGCAGCGGAGCTCTTGGTTTCATTGGGTGTGTTGGGTTTTTGTTTTTTTTTTTTTTTTTTTTTTTTAATGTACATATCATTGTGCACCTTTTTTTTTAAAAAAAAAGGTAAAGTCAGGGAGATGCGTTGTGCATTTGGAAAGAAAAGTGTTTGTGAAGGTTTCTGTCTGTCTCTCTTTCAGTAAGACTGGAGAGAGCACAGAGTTTAGACTTGGGCCATGTGCTATTTTGGCTGGGATAGAGTTAATTTTCTTCATAGTAGCTAGTGTGGGGCTATGTTTTGGATTTGTGCTGAGAATAATGTTGGTAACACAGGGATGTTGTAGTTACTGTTGAGCAGTGCTTAAAGAGGCCTTCTCTGCTTCTCACAGCACCCCACCAGCAAGCAGGCTGGGGGTGTCCAGGAAGCTGGGAGGGGACACAGCTGGGACAGCTGACCCCAACTGACCGGAGGGATATTCCATACCATATGACATTGTGTCAGCATATAAAACTGGGGGAAGAAGAAGGAAGGGGGTGATGTTCAGAGTTATGGTGTTTGTCTTGACAACCGTTGAGTGTGATGGAGCCCTGTAGATGGCTGAACACCTTCGTGCTAATGGGAAGTACTGAATTAATTCCTTGTTTTGCTTTGCTTGTGCACGCGGCTTCACATAGGTCTTTGTAGACTTTAGTTTACCTACGTTTTGCTGATGCATGGCTAGGTGTGGTTTTTTGAGAAGGGCTCTTTTAAGCACATCTGGTACTTAAAGTCAGAGACCTATGTTTTCTATGTCATGTAAATGAAAAGTGGTTTATTACCGTTCTTTAGACTTGAGCTAGTTGCATGTGAAATTCAAGCATGGAAATCTTGGTTTGATCCTAGCTCTAAATTCTTCTGAGACTTTGGACTATGGATACTCTTGCTCTTTCTCCTTTGTGATGAGTTGCAAATAGTACTATACGTGCACCAATCCTCTACTTAGTTCCTAGGTCTCTTCAAAATTGTTCTACAAATCCAAGAATGTCACTTGATAGGGCTTTAAAAAAAAAAAAAAGAAAGAAAGAGAAGACATTATTAATTGACATCCAAAATAAAGTCCTGTCTGTTTACATGGGGCCAGAAAATCAGGTAGTAGACTTGTCAATGCAGTTGGGATTGGGGGGGGGGGGGGGGGGGGGGGAATCACG
>NW_010135545.1:19989-40312 GCF_000699245.1 Pterocles gutturalis
GGGGGGTGGAGGGAAATCACTGTTTCTGTAAGAACACTGATAGTGGTGACATGTTGAGAACAAGATCCCAAATAAATATATCTGTATGCTTGCAAGGCTAATGCAATCACTGTGGATAGTTTGTACTTGTTGATGCTACAGTCCTGGTTCCTGATTAGGGTTTCTGATGCAACCAATGATAAATAAAAAATGATAGTCATCCTGACATACTTTCAATCAAGCTCTGCTTCTAGTGAATTTATTTCCTTTTTATTTCTTTCTGTGGTGCGAAGCACAGCAAAGAGCTTCTGTGAGCAGAAACTCGGGAAAGCTGACTTTCCCACTGTTCACTTTCCCTTCAGTCCATATGGATTTCTCCTTAGACCTAGGGGCAGATGCACTATGCCTGCACAGTTGTATAACATGCTGTTCCTTGCTCTTCTGCCCTGAACTCATAATGAAATAACCTAAAGGATTATAAAAGCTTTAGCACCAGCTTCATTTAATTTTAATAGACCAATAAAAGCAACCCGTGTGCGAGCTGCTGGCTCCAGTGCTCCTGCATAAGCCATTAGCAAAACAACATTACTGGCTCTTGACAAAGAAAAACAGCAGTGACAAATCCAAGAATTTGCTCCGAAAAGAAGTCAACCAAGTGCCAGTGAATCCAGAGACCCACTCTTATGCATTCTGGCTGCCGTGAGATCTTTGTTTGCAGTTGAGAGGTCGGCACTTTTTCATAATTTGTTTTACATTCTGGCTTTTTCTTTGTCTTCTGTAAATATCCTTTGCAGTGTTTCCAGCAATGCTGGCAACTGCCCAGGCACCCGAGGAGCTTTTCCAGTTAACTTGCGTGCACAGAGACCTGACAGGTTTTGCATTTTATGCATGAGACTGGCTCATCTGGCTGCCTCTTATGCTCTGCTCTTGCAGTACAAGCAGCTAATGTATTTGCAACATTATACCCCGTGTGCCAAGTACCGTGAGTTGACTTTGAAGAGCAGGAGTCTTCCCATAAGGTCCAAAGGAACCCCAAGGTGTCCCGGCTATGAGGACCCTGGTTACCTCGCTGGTTGTGGGGAGGTGGGAGAGGAAGCATGCCTGTCTCATGGGACCCAGCACATGGAGCAGCAACAAAAAAATCCTGGGAGCCCTCTGTTTGCCTAAGGTTTGTTAAACGTGCCTTCAAGGGTGCCTATACAGTCAGTATATTGTGTATTTCAAAGTATAGGGAAACTGTGAAACTACCTACTAACCCTCATCGAATATAAACTAGTGCCATCTGCTCTAGTGTTTTGCTGTGTTTAAGAAACAAAAGCCCTGCTCAAGTTTTGGTACCCATGTGGGCAGCCAACTCCTAACTGGGCAGGTCAGAAGACCTCAGCTCTGCTGGCACCCTTTTTTTGGGTGGTTTGTGGTTAGTTTTGCCCAAACCCTCTGCAAAAGCAATACATGGTTCTGAGAGATTTGGTCCCCTCTTGCTTGCCTCTTCCTTAACTTTCCACCTTTCATGCTGAAAAAACCCACCTTTTTAATTTCACTTGCTGAATTTAAAGATGTTACAATCACTTTTCCAGGAGAAGCTTTCAGCATTTCAGACTGAGGACATTCCCTGAGTGTGCTCCAGCTGACCAGCTGTTTTTGGCAACGGCCAGTTTAAACATGCAGTATTGGCTAGAGCGAGACAGATGCTGGAGGAGAGATGTAGATGACCTCAGGGAGAGTGAGAAGATAGGAGAGAGGAAGAAATTATCCCAAAACAAAGCTTGGGAAGATAATTAATTTGCCTGTGTTGTGTGTTTTGTTCTAGTTTAGTTAGTTGTGCATTAGGTAAAAATAAGGAAACTGAGAGTTCTTTCTGTGCCCCTATAACTGGGTAGAGCATTTAATAACTCCATATGGAATCTTCCCTTCCATCTCTTTGCAGAACTGGGTGAACAGCACAGCATCATCACCTTGCCCTCTGGTCCAGATCTTGCTTCTCTGTTCAGATTTGTTTTCAGTGTCCCTGTGGAACATCTGCCAATCATCTAGGTGGATGTCATTGTATGTATATGTTTTCTTAATTTGTATTATTCTGTGATTCATTTGTATTCAGCAGTGTCATTGGCAACAACCTAAGAGTTCACGATCTGGTGTCCTCATCCCATGTGCTGTCTCCTTGCTTCTTTTGACTGACCTTTGTACTTGTGATGTTTTCAAGAATGCTCATCCTGTTGTTTCTAGTCTCCTGATATCAGTTCTGGTTTAAAGGCAAAGCTTCTAACCTGTTCAGAATGCCATTACTATGGTAGCTAGACTTCTAAAGTTGCATTTTTTTGTAGAGATGATCTGAAATAAGGCAAGAATTTCCAAATGATCATCCTTAGACTCTCAGTGCATTGTGGAGTTGTTATTTTTATGAATCTTTGCCATTTCATTGTCAGTCTCAGGTTGGTGATCTTCCCTTCCATCACCCGCCAAGGTCAGCAGCTGGAGTCAAGGGGTTATGATTGCTTTCAGGGATCAACGGGGAGCTTTGTAGCCTGATGGTTGCAGCAAAAAAGTTTGACATTTCATTTTCTTTGAACAGAATTATAAAGTGAACACAAAAACATACCGTGTGAAGAATTCCAACAGCATCCCACTGCAATGCACTACTAATTTAGGTTTTAAAGTGAAGAGTTTCTCCTGATGATGTTTCCTTTCCTTTCTTTTTGTTGAGATGAATATTGTACTGTTCCAAGAGCAGTCCACACGGATGTGCCTGGAAGAAGTCATTGAGTCGCAACTTCAGAAACGTAGTCATTCTGGATGAAGGGTTTTGTCTTGTTTTTTACCCTGCAAAATACTTTGTGAACATGGGCCATGGTAAAAGAGCTTTATGGTGTGGGGTTTTTATTTTATTTTGTTTTGTTTCTCCCCCCCTTCTCCTACTACTGAAAGGAGAACATAGTCAACCTTTTAGTTGCATTAGCTGGTATAGTTGCACACCCTGAAGTTTCACTGAAAGCTTTTGGCTGGACTAGGCTTGAAGTGTGAAGAACATCCTCTAGTGTAAAGGTTTCCAAACTGTCCGACAAGTACCGGCTGATGGCACACGAGCTGCTCCGGACAGGTGCAGATACTGTCTGCTTGTGCACATGCAGGGTCTGCTCATATCTGTGCAATACCAGCTAAGTTCTCCTTCTGTATTAAGTGGGTTATTGGAGCTCGGCGATGACCAGGGGCTCATTTCACCCCTTCCACGCATCATTGCAATGTGCGCGGGAGCGTTGCTGTGGTGTCAGGTGTGTAATTCTCTGTTTGCGGTTACCACTGGGGACTATAGCTTATAGGTCTTTACCTGGCTGGATAGGTGCCTGCATGCCTTGACGTATGTATCGCCCTGTGATGTGACCTAACATGCACACGCATCTTCTGTCGTGGGAGCAGATGTGCATGCAGGGAGCAAGCTGCGGAGAGCCACAGCAATTAACCTGACATGTGGAATGAGTTCAGCTGTATTACTGGTATCTCTGTAGGCACCAGAGGGATATGGCTTTGCTCTGTTAAACTGCAGGAGGAAGGGAGCAGGAAGGACCCAAGACACTTTTTTACGAGCAGGACGAGGTCAGGGAGAGCCCAAAAGCCTGAGGAGCAGCTGGAGACCAAGCTGTCTCAGCAGGCTCTCCGCCGTTCCCACCATCGCTTTGTCCCTTTGCAGAGGATTTCCCCAGGTTCACCTGGCTGCTCATCTCCACCCCGGGGTTAAGGACAGGAGCTGTTGGTGCTGCTGCCTGCTGTGCCTGCCCGTGGGCACTCGGGAGCTGAGCTGCGTGCTTCCCCACATGGGCACCATGGATCGCCTTTGCTTTAAACTCATCCCATGCTTTACCTGCAGGAACACGCGGGGCAGCGTATGGAACCATTCTTTATGTCTGGTTTTCAACCCAACCAACCATCTTCTTCCCCACCTCAATCATGTTCACCAGGCAGTTGATTTGATGTTAGAAGATCTGAACCAGAGTTTCTGATCTGTTGGGTGTTGGATTGAGCCTTTGCTTTTGCAAGGAGGGCTAGTGCTGCTGGCCTTGACCAGTGGCAGGGAAGTCTTCCCAAAGGCTGGGTTGTTGGGGCCCCTTTTTTTTTTTATTTTTCCCCTGGAGTAGATTACAACTGTATGTGAGCATAAGAGAGGGATTTTGGCAATGTTGCAAACTTTGACTTTTTAAAAAATGTCTTTTTTTTCCCCACCTCTCTAAAGCTGTTACTTATTATGCTTAAAATTTTGCTCTGCCAATGAGCCCTTAAAAAAGAGGAGAACAGAATTTTTTTCACTAAATGTTACCTGCTGAAAGCTCTGGCTTTCTGACCTCTAACTGTGCCTTTCTGCATGTGAACGAGGCAAATGAAGCCCAACAGAGATAGAAGCTCTGTATTTCCAATTACAGTCAACAGTTTCCCAATTTTCCTGTCAGTTCTGAGCTTTTGAATTTTACTCCTGCACCTAAGTCTTAAATTTTTCTTTCGTACTTCATTGCTGCTTGTGGATGTTGTGTGTGAATTTACAAGTATTGTCTCTCTATTTATTCTTCTTGGTCTAGTTTGTAAGCAGGTAAGTGTGAGAAGACACTTAGCAACTGAAGACAGAGCTGCAGGAGATGTAACTAAAGCATTTCTGCTGCGTCTGACTTCAGTGCTTCAAAGGTGTTTTTAGTATTTAGATGTGGTTTTAGTTTTCAGATTCTCCTTGCCAAGCTTAAGAGGCAGATTTTGTTTCATTTCTGTTCCCTCCAAATACCAGGTACTTCATTACTTTGTTCTGTACTAAACTAGGGAAAATCCACTTGTCCAGGCTATAGACGAGTTGGTTAAAGACTTTATTCAGGGAGAAAGGCAAGTGAAACCTCACTGTGTAATGCATTTCACACCAGAAACACTGAGTACTTAAAATAGAAAGAAAAATCAGCTCTTCAGCTGTAAAAATGTTTTCCACTTCATGAATTTTTATTAACACTTTTCCCTTGCTATACACGTTAGTAAGTCTGCAAGCCTGATCTAATCAGCTGGTGAGTCAACTAAGAATTTTAAACAAGAAAGAAAATGCAGGAGGAAGTATTTGGTGTGGACGTCCAGTGGTCTCTACATGTTGTCATCCTGCCCTTTCCCTGGTTGCTGTAGTCGTTGACTTGCCTTTGGCATTCACATGAACTAAAATATCTGCCTCCCGCTCAGATAGCCTTGTGCCAGGACTGAAACTGGAGCATATTGTTCCATCGTTAAATGGGCAACATTGAATACTTGGGAAATTAACAACAGCTGCAAGTTCTTCAGCTATTTTTATTTGTACTGTGGCTGTAATTTTTCTAGTGTGTTTGTGCTGAAGTCAGAGGGGGGAAGGAAAATAGATCCCCCAAGAGGCTGACTTTTTGTTTTTAATTAAAAAAAGGCCCTTCCGAACAAAGGCATCTATAAAACAAATAGTACAGAGGGCTGCCTGAGCAGTTTATTCAGTGTTACATGGGCCCCTTAGTCTGGTTGCTGGTATGACTTTCTGGGGGTTTTAGTGGCACCTCAGCACATGATCAGGAATGACAAGGCAGAGCCCACGCTTTAAAATGAAAGGTCAGTGTGGATCCATGGACTGGCATCTTGCCCTGGTACCAAAGGGGTTCAGGCTCCTGCTCTGCTCCTTCCCCCACAGCTCTGTGGGTGCAGCGGGGAGATGGGGAGATGATGCTCGGGGAGCATGGATATCACGGCGTTGTTTGTTGGTGCTTTTTGGAGCCCCTGGAATTCATATCCCTTACAAGGAGTTAGGATGTTGTCTTGAAGTATGGAATGTAGCGAGGAACTACAGCTGGAAGAGTCGTTGAGGGAAAAAATGAGGTTTCGGCTTAATCTGTGGCCTTTTTAATATTCTGGCTAAACACTTGGTGAGTGGAGGAGTGAATGGGAGGAAGCCCATCCTGAAGCATTACCCTTTCTGAAAGTCCAAAAAATGCTGCTTTGAAGCCTTGCCACTGAACAACTGTAGGAACCAGAAGCGCATTGTTCATTTATTTGAAAAGCAATTTAGCAATAAGGGTTTTTTTTTTTTCTTTAACTGAGGACAGAGGTGGTCCAATTATTTTGTCTTTTTATGTGACCCAACTCATGGTGAGACATCCATTCCTTAGGCTGGACATCATTTTAGAAAAATGCATGCCACTGTGGGAATTCATAGCCATTCCTTTACAAACATTGAAAATGTGTTGGTGTATTTCTGGGCTTGAGTGGAAATGAATAAGGGAGGCAGTTTGCTGTTGTTCTCACTCTGTAGCCTAAAACTTTAAGGGCAAAGCTGAACCCATTCCCCCTAACACTTGTGCACATGCTTAACTTCACTGCCGTGAATAAGTAACACAGGGTCCTCTTCGTATATGGAGTCCTATTCACATGTTTGAAAGACTGAGGCTTTATTTGATGTCTTCTGACTGATTTGAGAGTCTATAAACGGAGGTAAAGATTTCTGCTGCTCTAGTGAATCATAGCTTTATTGCCATGACTTGGCACCACTGCGTTTGAACTATTGGAAGTTTTCATCTTTTCATTGAAAAAGAACAATGATATCATGGCAAGCATGAGCCAAGGGCTATCAGCCTCTCAGTGGTGAGGTGCCAGGCTTTTCCTTTCCCAAATTAGAGGCTAAGCACACTATAAAACAAAGGGTGGGTTTTGGGTTTGTTTTTTTTTTTTTGCCTCACACTGTGGGAAGATGATAACAAGATTTCTGCCCTGGCTTGGCGTGAGGAGCTGTAGCTAATTCATGGTGTCAGAAAGGGCTCCTGCTTTGAAATTTGGTTGTAGGTGAAAAATGGAAACCGTTGCCTTGCATGGAGGAGAGGTGCACCTGTCTGCAGTACAAAAATGTCAAAGCCAGTGGAGTTGTCCCCTCACCAATACCCTTAGCAAGATGCTGTCATTCCTATATGGTGGCCTGTCACTCAGAGTCTGCCTCTGGGATTTGTTTGGCTGCCACCCTGTTGGTTTCAGACTTCTGAAACCTGTTTAGAAAAATGCTGGGTAGAAGTCCTTGACTATGACTCTCAGTCAGTGCCGTTTGTTCCAGTTAACCTCTTCTGCTGACTGAAGGTTTTGTTTCTGAGGAGCAGAAGGGAGGAGGGGAGCTGACCTGTCTGAAGTCTGATGTGCTTCTGGATCTTGAAAACTACACCTTTGGGGTCATGGGGATAACCTGGCGTTATTCTGGCTTGATGCTTCGCTTCTTACCTGCTAACTCCAGCTGGTGTACACCCTGGTGAAAGAAGAATTTGTCCGGGATTTTATTCCACTTATCATCTTGCCAGTTGCTTTGGACATGTCATTCTCTTGCTCACGTCTCTGCCCTGCTGCTCCTATTCCACTTCTTTTCCCATCCATGAGTTTACATTTGTGGTTATGGTCTAAAGTGTCATTTTCTTTGACAGAACTGCCCTGGAAAAATGTAAGAACCATGATGCTGCTTTAGTGCCTGCATTCTGCGGTGCCGTTTCCCCTCTGGAATGAACCCGGTAGCGCTTGGAAGAGCAGCGTGCTCTGTGTCAGCTGGCAGGGCCAGCAAGCCAAACCATGTCCTGTGGAAGCAGGAGCAATGCCCTTGATACCTCTGGAGTCGTCCACTGCTTGCACAGGGATTAAATTTTCTCCAAAAGTTCAATTTATGCAACGTTGTAAACAGTGACCAAATATACGAGTGCGTCCATGCTCGTTTCTGAGCTATTGCTGCTATTTCCATCTGTTAGTGTGGGCTGGCACTATTAAAATCGCAGCACTTTCAGTCTTGCTGAATAATTTCCTAGCTGCTAGGTTTATAAATTAAACATTTCTGGCCATATCTCATGCTATTATCCATTCATAGCAATACCTCCAGGAAGGGATCTTGAGCTTTTTTGGAGTGTAGACCACGTGTTAATGGAGAGCGAATGTTTCATTTATACCTCACCTCACTCCTGCACTTCTCAGTTGCAGAATGTCCCTGAGGTAACCTCAGATATTCTTTGTGGGGAAATAACCTTAGTGAAGAGACTTGTGATATCTGTGTAGTCTGTGTCAAAGGGAAGAACGGAGTTCATTGCAGCATCCTTTATTTTTTTTTTTGTCCTGTCAAGTAAATTCTCCACACAGATATGATCTATCATCTGCGAGCAGGAATAAAGAAGAGCAAAATGTCAGATGAACCACAGACCACGAGAGTGGTAATTGGAGGTCCAACTGTGATGTCTAGGAAACTTGCATTGTAACCGTTAGTAGAGAAAGCTGAAAGCTTGGTGGGGTCCCAAGAAAATCCATGTGTGGATGGATGTTTGGGCAAGGAGCGTGCACTGATTGAACAAAAGAGAAGGCATGTAAAAAGCTATCCACATCCAGCATGTCCTTCATCAGGTTGTGAAGTGGGTGGTTTGAGGGGTGAAAAGCAGTATGAGCCAAGACATGGCTCCTATAGCAAGAGTTTATTTGAATTTGTCTGGTTATGTGTGCCCAGTATTTCTATCTAGACAGTCATCTTTGGAACCTGCAGTAGATCCTTTTCTCTTTCTTTTTTTTTTCTCTTCTACCCCCCCCCCCCCCCCCCCCCCCCCCCCCACCAATTTTTTTTCCACCTTCCAGGAAACTATTTTAAATGTTGGAAAACTTAGGTGATCGCTCAAAAGAAGGAAATGATCCTTTTAGAAAACTGCCAAATGCTGGTATGCTTTTGATTTAAGTGAAGAGGATTTGTCAATACTCTTAGTGGATTATGTTGAAATTTGACAAACTGGGACATTGGAGATCATTGTTTAAGTACATTCAGGCTCCTAATAGAAGAAAAAACAAATGTTATGGTCTTACATAGGAAGTTACTTCATTTGGAAAATGAAGTAGGCATTAGTTAGGCATCGTTACTTGCCAGAAAGGGTTGACTATTTATTTGCTATTCTAGCCCTTTTATGGGAAATACTCCAAGGACAAACGCTTAGTATTTCTTCCTGCTCAAATAAGTAGTTATGAGGTACAGCTGTTGGATGTGTCTCACTGGAATTTAATAATCGTCTGTTATTGCTATGGCAGTGTATTGGACTGAGAAGTCAGTTTAGGTTCTTAGTTTAATTTAAAAGGCATTGATGCATCAGTCTACCTGGAGAGTGTCAGCCCAAAAGCCACAACAAAGCATCTCCCTGAAAGCCTGAATTGACTTGTTAAACAAGTACAAATTACAGTCTTCTGTTTCTTTGTTTGAGGAGAGTTTTGGCCTGAGAAAGAGATGTGTTTGCTGCCAATCAGTAGGAACTTTATTCGACTGTGTGCAAGAATAGAAAAACCTGACTATTAGCCTGAATGAGCCCAAACTCTTAAACTTCTCCCAGTGTTTCAGCACTTGAGTCACAAAGCAAACAGCTTTCTGGACTGCAACATGGAGGTGATCGTGTTTCAGCATGCTAATATTCACAGTAACACAGCCCTGTTCAATAAGCCAGTCTTGCAGACCAGACCACGTTCACCTCTGCTGTCTTACTATGAGTTCAGGTGTTTACGTCAAGTCTAATGTAGCTGGACCTAGTGAACTAAAGTTTCCTTTAGAAATGTTTCTTCAGTCCCGTTTTGGTCATTTAAGCAGATTGGTTGGACCTGCATCGTAAATCATGCTTCTGTGTTTTTCCCTTGAGAGCCTGAGAAGCCTTGTGAAGATGGGAACACCACAGCGACGTGGCTGTTAGTGGAAGTATCTGTAGGCAAGCATCTGATAATTCAGTGTCAAGCAGGTGGGAGTTGACCAAGGACAAAGCTTCCCCCAGCAGAGTGTTGAAGCAGATCCTTCTACTCAAAGTAGTACCTGGATTCTGACTTGCCAGGGTTTTTTAGAAACTGGTTTTCAAATATCAGAATGTTTCCAAGGTTAATCTCCACTGGATTTAGGTGCTCACTTGTTTAATACACACGTGATGTGTGTAATCTGAATGAACAGATTAAAATGAACAGATAGTCCTAACAACAATCTGATACTAAACATGATGGGTTTCTAGAATAAGCTCTTGAGGGTGAGAACTTGCTTTGGCTTTGCATACCTTACAGGGGAACAGCACTTAGGTGATATTTCATTATTATTGATTTATTTTGCTCACTGCACTGGGTTGTCATTGGTCCTTGACTCTTGTAGTTTGACCCTGTACAAATATACGAATGAGTGTTACACAGTGAAACTGCTCAGCAGCTGATGGCCGTTCCTGGCTAATGATCCCAGAGCAGGGAGAGTCCTGAAGCCACACTCCTGGAAAAGATATAAAAGAGGACGTCTCGTCTGAGAGAGCGAGAGACAACCCTGAGAGAGAGGGAGTTAACACAGAGAGGGAACCTCCGGACAGAGCCACATCTATATACTGGGCATGACATGCGCGATACGGAATATGGACCATTGGCCAATCTGGGTCTCAGTGCTAAATCTAAGGTCGAATCCTAGGCTGTTAATTGGGGCTGTGCTCCCTCCCGGCTTCTCCTGCCCCTGCAGACACTGGCACAGCAGAGAAGCTGAAAAGTCCTTGACTCTCCTGGCAGCAACAATAAACATCAGTGTGTGATCAGACGCCTTCTCAGCACAAATCTAAAACACAGCCTCACACTAGCTACTGTGAAGAACGTTAACTCTGTCCCAGCTGAAACCAGGACAAGTCTGCATCTTGTTTCTTGAGACTGAGGAGTCACTGCCTTTGGTGTTACACATGTTTTCAGGACTAAAAAGCACAAAGGATTTTGATCCAGTATTTGCAATTTTTGAATAAATATCTCAGAAAACTGAAAAGGGAGAAGTCTTGGTTGAATGAACAGTTAGTTTGTTTTCCAATGACTCCTCATAAGAAAGTTCTGAGGAGGGTGTGCATCACTGGATTAAATGTCAAGAATGAAAAATAAGAGTAGTAGGGGCGGGAGCAAGAGTTTGTGATTATGCAGCTGCACTCTGTCCTGTCAGCTCTCTCGCTCTCTCTCTGTGGAACAAATGAGTGTGTGGGGGATGCGTAACATCAACAGAACAAAGCCTGGGAGCTCCCAAAGCAACTGCCCTGAGTCCTGGCGACCATCAAAGAAATCTATTTTTCTTCAGCCTTTGATGGACTGTCATAGTTTAACTAACCAGCATCTGTAGCACAATGCTGTTACTGCTTCGATCTTGTCTGCGCTGCAAATGACTGAGAAAATTGAGTTCTGAGTCTGTCTTCCTTTGCTCAGTCTTTCTTTACTTTGGTTTCATTATTGTTGGAGATGAAAGATGGCCCTTGAGGATTTAAGTGCTTGTTAATGTAAAGGCTGTTTTCATTCTTGGGGTGATAAAGCAGAAGAATGAAACGTACAGAGGAAATGGGCAAATTTGCCAGTTCAGCATGAACTGAAGGAATGAATGCTGGCATGGTTTTAGATAGAAATGGAGGAAACTCAAATCTAGACATTGCTTTTAAATGAAGTCATAGAATGGTTTGGGTTGGAAGGGACATTAGAGATCATCTAGTTCCAACCCCCCTGCCATGGGCAGGGACACCTCTCACTAGACCAGGTTGCTCAAAGCCTTGTACTAGTACTAGTACTCTAGATAGTATCAGTTCCTGTGAAGAGTAAGTGCCTACCTAGGGTCAGGTCTAGAGATGAACCAAGCTTCCAGTTCTTAGTCAAAGGAAAGCAAGTTTGATACTCTGTCTTGATGGTGACACTGAAAGTGTTACCTACGTTCATTGGAGGCTGAAAAGTAAAATCATTCTATCACCAAATCCTTTTATCTGTAAAAACTAGTGTTTGTTTTCTTTTGTTTTTAAAGAGACTGAGGGTGGAAATAGTGAATATCCTTACTCCTGGCATAGTCTTCCTTTTAATTCCTGACAAATGATCCCTTCCCTTCATGTACCCCTACCTTATCGATTTTTTATAAGGTGATTTGTGGCTTACTCTGTAGTTAAAGAATGCAAATAATAACCTTGTTTTTATTTCTCATACTCATATAGAAGGAAACAGAATAATTGCAGAAGCTAAATTCAGTTTTGGAGCTGTGGAACCTGCCCAGTACCATTTGGAATAGATCAACGGCTTCTAGTGGAGTTAGGAAAATGTTACATCTGTTTCCTTCCAGTTGGAACAAAAAAAGGCTACCGCTACCCCCTTGAAGCTGCAGAGACTCCAGTGGAATGTTGAATCTTTTCTGCTTTTCTTGCGTGAAAATGCTCTCAATATGTCGCATGCCACATGCTTTCTTGCAGCTTTGCCATTAGAACTTCCAGTGTAAGGTCAGTTCCACCAGGAGGGTAAAACCCCTGAGATTTTGTGTTTGTGCAAATGTTACTGAGTTCATGGGCATACAAAAATAAGAAGGTAAAGCAATTCCTAATCTTCTCTAGTGTTGAGGATCTCTTGGCACTTTCATAAGCATCTGGTTTGACGTTCTGATGTAGGTCCAAGCTGGATATTTCACATAACAACAACTTTACAACTGTGGTTTCAGGAACCGTTTGAAGAAGTTTCAGTACAGTTGTTCCATCCAAGGCAGTCAATTGCTGTTATTAATTTCTCACATTAGTGCTCACATAGAATCACGGAATCACAGAATGGTTTGGGTTGGAAGGTATCTTAAAGATCGTCCAGTTCCAACCCCCCTGCCATGGGCAGGGACACCTCCCGCTAGCCCAGGTTGCTCAAAGCCTCATCCAGCCTGGCCTTGAACACCTCCAGGGATGGGGCATCCACAGCTGCTCTGGGCAACCTGGGCCACTGCCTCACCACCCTCACAGTGAAAAATTTCTTCCTAATATCTAATCTAAATCTACCCTCTTTCAGTTTAAGGCCATTACCCCTCATCCTGTAACTACACTCCCTGATGAGGAGTCCCTCCCAATCTCTTCTGCAGCTCCTTCAGGTACTGGAAGGCTGCTATTAAGTCTCCTCGGAGCCTTCTTTTCTCCAGGCTGAACAACCCCAATTCTTTCAGCCTGTCCTCATAAGGAGAGGTGCTCTAGCCCTCTGACCAATTTCATGGCTCTCCTCTGGACTCTCTCCAACAGGTCCAGGGCTTTTTTATGTTGGGGGCCACACATCTGAACACAGTACTCCAGGTGGGGTCTCACGAGAGCAGAGCAGAGGGGGAGAATCACCTCCTTCGACCTGCTGCTGATGCTTCTTTTGATGCAGCCCAGGACACGGTTGGTTTCTGGGCTGCAGGCGCACACTGCCGGCTCATGTTCAGCTTCTCATCTGCTACCACCCTCGCCAGCTATTCAGTAGGTGTGACTGCTGCACACAGACGAGAACTGAGTGTGGTGATGTATGCAGGTGAGGTTTTAGACAGGGGGTTAGCTGCCCCAACCCGCTTTACAGCCCGCAGCACCCACGGAAGGCAGGGGGTGTCCCTGGTGGGGCGTGGCGGGAGGGTGCTATCCGTGGTGCTGAGGGCGCCTTCCTTATTGTGGGCTCTGAAAAATTAGGGTCTCTTTCTTTTCCCTTTCCCTCCCCGCCCCCCTCCCCTAGAGACTGATGAAAGGATTCTATTCAATTGAAATTGTACCGTGCCAGGACTGAAGTGCATTTGCAATTTGCTGCACAATGGCAAAAAAAAAAAAAAAAAAAAAAAAAAAAAGACTCAGGCTCCAGAAATGAAATTGCATGCGAGGGATATTTGTTTTTCTTTTGTGGTAAAGGTTAATAGATCTAAATGTAAAGTAATGCTTTGTGATGGGAGGCTAGCTAATGCTAAACCCACATTAATTCTAAATAAAAATATGATGATTAATGCATGTGCTCTGAGCACCAGAAAAATAGTAAGAATTAGCCACTTGTGCTGAAATTTTTTACTGTTGCAAAACACAGACTGATTAATTCAAGGTGGGAGAGTTGCTTCTTTTAAGCATCCTATAAGGGAAATATTGCCTTTTTTCTTGGAGAACAGCAGGAAAGATGGGCCAGAAACAACTCCTCCTGAAATATGAAAATCACTCCTTTATACTATGAGTTATATGACTTTGTAATGTTGGTCTTGATGAAACAACTGTATATCTGGAATAGTATTTGTTCTGTTTACTGTTACATGGGAGGGAAAGCCTGGTAAAGGATCAGCCTCCTATTATACAAGAGTTTCCTGCTGTTTCCTCATTACCTTAGTAAATAAAAATACCTTCATGTAATCCTGGTTTTTAGTAAAAGTTGCTTCTGTCTTTTGTGACGAGTATTTGTTGAAGTCACTGGTAACATGGCTTGAGAGTTCAGTTTCTTAGAATAGTTTGAAGATGGACTACTTCTGCCCTCAGCTGTTAGCATCACCAGGGAAGAACTCGAGATGAATTTTGATGGATTCAGGGAAGGTTAAAGCAAAATGTGTTTTCTCTGGTAAATTGTTTTCACCCTTAGGCTGCACTTTTGAGTTTCAGTATATGTTGTCTTTTAACTCTAATGGATTATATTTTGTCCTTTTCTTGGCTATGGAAGAACAGTATGCTCATATTCTTGTCTCTGCAAATCCAATCTTTCGAACTTGCAGCATGCAGAAGTCCTTCTGATTTCAGCACACCACAGCTAATGAGCAGCCTGCATCTCATAATGCTTTCAGCTCTTGTCTAGGCACTGAAATGGATAGTGTTCTGAAAATTGATACAATTTTAAAGGTCAGATCCTATAAAACATTGTGATTCCTAGCGAATAATGGGCCTTCTGGAGCTGATTATTTAGTCTGGAGTTGCACTGTAGCCTGTCCCATCCTTTTGTCTGGGCTCCATCGAGTACTTGCCAGGTGCAGTGACCAATAAAACTGGAAGAGATTTGTGTGGGTGAGTTTTGCAAGAGGCCTTCTCTAACAGAGGCAGCAGGCATAGCCAGTTGTTTCTCAGATGCTGTGGAGCCATATGGTCCGATTTCCTCAATTACTGGTTTGATCTAGCTGTGTGGAAAAGAGTTCTGGGTGTATGGTGGAATAGGATTGTGTGATGCTCAGAAATCATAGAATCACAGGATGGTTTGGGTTGGAAGGGCCCTTAAAGATCATCCAGTTCCACCCCCCTGCCACGGGCAGGGACACCTCCCGCTAGCCCAGGTTGCTCAAAGCCTCATCCAGCCTGGCCTTGAACCCCTCCAGGGATGGGGCATCCACAGCTTCTCTGGGCAACCTGGGCCACTGCCTCACCACCTGCACAGTAAAAAACTTCCTCCTAATATCTAATCTAAATCTACCCTCTTTCAGCTTAAGGCCATTACCCCTCATCCTGTAGCTACACTCCCTGATGAGGAGTCCCTCCCCCTCTATCTTGTAGTCCCCCTTTAAATACTGGAAGGTCTCCCTGATGATGAGGTCTTTTTCTATGTCTTAGGTACTTTTAACTCTTTCTTCCTGTTCATCTATGAATTAAACCTAGCAGAGCCTCAGAGGCTGTAGCCACAAGAATGACCTTTGGACCAACTTGCACATATACATATAGCATATGCCCAGCTGTGTATGGGAGGTAACAGTCACTAAGTAATTGCAGAATAGTAGGAGCCATTTCTGTCGTATCAGTATGGCATATTCTGTTAAATACCTGCTTTTTTCCCTTCTGAATTTACCTATTTGGATTCTGATGACTGCAATACATAATGGAAATTGCATGCAGCGTCTAGCTTTTTCTCTAGTTAAAAAGAAAGAGCCACACCTTCAGTTGCTGATAACTGATAGGGTTTCATTGACTTTGTGATCAATAGCAGACCTGTGCCTCCTACAGAATCTGGCTTTGAGCAGATGTCACAAACTTGCTCTGAATGTCCCTTCAGCGTACAGATAGCAATCGCCCTTCCCCCAGCCTCCACAAACAGGGGGGTCCAAAGCAGGCTGGTTTTTTCATTGGTACCCATAACAAAAACCGCCTGTACTTTCCTATTGGAAAGTATTTACTATCTGCAGACGGGGCTGTAATTGTTTTTATATTTTAATTATTATTTTCCAAACCTCCAGTAAAAGCAGTGGGCCTGAATCCCCTGCTCCCTTGATTGCAGAGAGTAATTAATTGCTCAGATCTGTTTTCTTTTTATTGTCTTGTGGACTGGAAGATAGTAATGTGCAACTTGGAGGGTATTCCTGCTAGAGATAGTATTTCTACAAATCCTGCAAAGCGTAACTAATGATCTGTAGAGTACCATCCGACACTCAGTGAGCAGGCTGCCTGCTCTGTCTTCGCCCACGCTGTGTGCATACATACGTACTTGTGTTCTGTATTTTATAGAATGATCAAAACCACTCTTTGGTTAATGTTTTAGTAAATTCTCTTTCTCATTGTTCTTACTGGCAGCAGTAACATTTGCAATTTCAATCTGTGGCAGGAAGCACATTTCCTTTCTTAAAGGAAATCTGAATAAATTTGGAGGCCGCAGAAGAGGACGGCTTGCAGTTTGCATTGCTGCAGTCTGTCAAAGAAAACAGTCTACAAGACAGATGCTGATTTATTTAAAAACAAACAAACAAAAAAACAAGTCTTGTGTTTTTTTCTCTTTCCAAATATGCAGCCTTAAGTAATGTACTCAAGCATCTGGCTAATTCACATACCATTAATTCTCTAAAGATTACATATGCACACCCAATTAAACCTGCATCATCTATTTAAAAAATTAATGTTCTCTTGTATTTATATTTCATAGCTGTGCCAAATTGTTAAAGGACATAGAAGGAGGAATTTTATAAGCAAAACGTGCAGAGTCCTTCTCCTAGAAAAGTTGTAAGCATCAGCGGGGCCGTTTTTATAGTCTTGAACAACTACAAGGACATCAACCTCCAAAGGCGCTGTGAGGGTGAGAGCCTGCTGCTGCGGGCGTACGTCCGCTCTCGTGCTTGTGTAGCTCTCCACCAGCTTCACTGGTGGCTGGTATCACTCAGAAGAGTAATTCTTTGTATCTTGGCAAGAGACAGATGATCACAGCCTGCTTCAGAGGATGTACGTGGGATGGGAAAAACGAATCTGTGCCCTCACTACCCTGTTCATCTCTCTGTTACCTGAGGGCTAAAGAGGCTCAAATCCTTAAAGGCGATGCCATCCTCGTGTTATTCTTAGCAGTGAATTCCTGCCAGGTCTGCTAACCAGCAGTAGAGATGGTGGTTAGTAGCCACCTGCTTTACGCTGGGGTTTACTGGAGAGCTCCAAGTTGCCATGGAGATGGGTGGGAGTTTTAACCGAGCAGGGACCACAGCAGTTCACCGTGTGTCTGTAAATCTGTTTGACATGTCCTGTGTGTCAGATTCAGCTGTGCTGCTGACATTTCGAGCCCACTTGCTTGTTTGCCTGATTCCCATGTAGGAGAGCTGAACGACAGCTGTGCAGTGTTCATAGCGCTGGGATGTTAAAAAAAGGCAGAACATGCTGTTCCAGGGCCCATATAAAAGCAAAGTCTGGGCACCAAAGGATTTTTAGTGCAGATATCTAAGCCCTGTAAGCTAGAAGGAACTGTTACTTGTAAAAGTTTCCTAGGCTGGAACCTTTTCTTGGGACAGCAGTAAGCATATTGGCTGTCTGAAACAGAGAATTGTTACGAGGCAGAAACAGAAATCATAGAATCATTAAGGTTGGAAAAAGACCTCAAGGATTTTACAACTTGGGAGATATGGGAAGGAGGAATCTTCCCAACTCATTTTAGAACGTGTAAAGCTGATTAAAGTATGGGGAGGGGGGGTGAGCAGAGTGAGTGTTGAATATAAATGTCTCCTTTACACTTGTGAAGGGTAGGCAGGCTCCGCGTGCTCAGAAACATTGCTGGGAAAACATCAATTAAAACGCTCCAGACTGACGAAGGCTTTCAGGCTGTTGAGGTAAATGGTGACTCATCTTGGTTGAGAAGCAGGAAGGAAAAACACTTTAACGGCGTACATCCCAAGCTGGTCTCTGAAATGAGGCTTCCCAAAGAGCAAGACCTGCAGGCACTGGGATTTTAGCCAGAGCCTGCTGATCCGATCAACGGGGAAGAGCCAAAGTATTTTTCACTGACTCGTCAGCAGACCTGCTGGGTTTACAATGCATGTATGTTTGCTGGGTGTTATGGAGAGAAACTTGGCATATTTCTAATTTTAGAGTAAGAGGAAACAGCCAGCTGATGAAACTGTTCAGAAGGAAGGGATAAGAAGTTGGAAGCTTTGAAGGAGGCGGGGGGGAGGGAAATAGGGCAAAAGTGGAGATGGATCTTTGAACACCACTTCTTCCAGCAACAGCAACCGAACCCTCCTGCATATACTGCCTGGATCATGGCATCAATTTGAGAGGGGAACGAGGCTTCCACTGTGTTTATCCCGAGGAAAAAGCTCCAGTCCTTTCAACAGAAACTAAAGCTTGTGTGTCTTGAAGACTGGTGTGAACCTATTGTATTAGCAGAAAGGCCTGATCACACGCATCAAAAGCATCTTCTCTTCTTCCCCCCGCTCTCCCCCCTCATCTCTTGTACCGCGCTTAACAATTTAATCCATAGCAGTTTGTCTTCATGGGCTGTAATTGATCTGTCTGTGATTTAGCTCATCAGATGCTCATTAAAGAGCTTGCAGCCTTTCTTATTCATGAGGAGTCAAAGGCGGGGATCTAAAAACACTTTGTCTTTGTCTTAACTGGATTCATGGAGTATTCTGGGATTCGAGGAGGCTAATAAACTTATACGAGCTATTATTTAAAGGTGAGCTGCCAAGTGAACATGAAGGATGATCCAAGCACTGCCGGTGTGCCGAGTGCTCTCCAACGTTGGGTGTCAGGTGTGAGCAGCAGAGGGAATTGTTGCTAAAACCTGAGCAAGCTATTCCTCACTGCTCTGCGGCGTGTCCCACAACACCCTGGCCATGTGTGATGGGATAATGCAGCTTGTGGTGGAGCTCCTGGAGCTACATCTGCAATGAAAACAGCATTTTGTGCTAGTGATGTCAGTGGGATATGCAGAAATATTTTGTGCAAGTTTGGGCTTGACATCTGTTTTTCTTTTTTAAGCACCGCTATTGTTCTGAGCTGCCGTCTGTACTCTGGCAGTGCTTGTAACGATGTGCGCTTCCCACGTTGCCTGCACACACACGCTGAGAAAATGCCTGTCGCCATCCTTCAACAAGGATACGCTGGCAATCTGCAAAAGAGAACAATACCCCTGGGATGCAGAAAGCAGTTTCCTTTCCCCAGTACTTTAATGAATGCTTGAGATCTTTCCAAGCTGTAGGAAGAGGAGATGGGATGGATGGGTTCTCCATTCTGCTCCTTTCCGAGCCTGGCTCCGCATGCCAGAGACTTCCAGAAAGATTAATAATCCCCTGCAATTATTGAATTTACTGTGTAGTCGTACACATAGCTTCATCAAACTGGTTATGCCTTGGAGGTTTCTTAAGGGACTGTAACCAGGAATGGAGTCCTAAGTTCTCTGTGGTCTTTTAAGACGGCAGTTCTGCCAGGGAAGGCGTGCAGCTGGATCCTGTGCCTGCACTGAATGTACCGACTTTGTTTGTGAATCATGGGAAGTGGTGGGGCCCCACAGACAAAGCCCTGCGTGAGGGATGTGAACCCTGGCATGGTACACTGCCAGTCACTGGAACTGACTTCCCAGTTGCTGTGTGTGTTGGAATTGGGAGATCTTTGGGAATATAAACTTTTCCTAATTGCTCAAAGTCACAGTATTTATAAATACTCTGTGCTTGTGCTTATAGTTGTACATTGTTCTATGTAAATATTAATACCATATTTTTCTTTCTTTGTAGTGTACAGAGGCCAAAAAGCATTGCTGGTACTTTGAAGGATTATATCCTACATATTATATGTAAGTAGTCATCGCTTTCCTTTTTGTGTTTTATAATGCTTGAGAGAATTGGTTTCTGTAGGCTCTTAGAGTGTTGATCTTTCAGTAATTATACTTTTTCTGTGGCTTCTCTGAGATTTTTCTAATTTCAAAATGAAGATACAATAAACTTTCCTTTCCCTCCTTCTCTGTGTCCCATCTCTTCCCTTTCTCCTTATTAAAAAAAGTGTACAGACCCGTTTTGTCACCCCATCCAGGTGACCTTTCCAATGGAAAACAAAATGCAAGATCTTAAACAGCTCTTATTTCAGAACCCTGAAAGGAAACATAAGTAGAGCCCTGTGAGGACAGTTCTCCCTTTGTTTTGAACAAGGGCAGGTAATCGGGCAGAACACCAAGAATGCTTTGAAAGTAAGCTTGTCCCTGTGCTAATGCTGATGCTTGATTTAGGGAGTTGGGATGATTTGTTATCCATGGCATAACTGTCCTTTTGATGAGTGGCATTGTCGTGGTTTAGAAATGTCTCCAGACACTTTTGTTAAACACCTGGTGGGCTGAGGCAGGGACAGGGAGGGTTTCACTCACCAGTTAGGGTCATGGGCAAAAGACCGACACGACTTGGGAAGAACAAAAA
>NW_010135546.1:0-1979 GCF_000699245.1 Pterocles gutturalis
CACCAGAGCAGAGTAGAGGGGCAGAATCATCTTCCTCGATCTGCTGGTTATGCTTCTTTTGATGCAGCCCAGGATGAAAAGCCCAGTTGCTTTCAGGGCTGCAAGTGCACATTGACGGCTCTTGTCCAACTTCTCATCCACCAGGACACCCAGGTCTTTCTCTGTAGGGCTGCTCTCAATCTCTTCATCCCCCAGCCTGTTGTTGTTGCCTCAACCCATGCGTAGGACCTTGCATTTGGACTTGTTGATCCTCATGAAGTTTTCACAAGCCCAGTTCTCCAGCTTGTCAAGGTCTCTCCGGATGACATCCTGTCCCTCAGGGATGTCATGCAGCTGCAATCTTATGCCTTCCTTTGTTTCTATATTTTCCTGTAATCCACAGGCATTCTAGAAATTGATTCTAAAAGCACAGTATAAGTGAGAAAAGCCTACTGCTAACAACCTCTTGTGTAATATATTTTTCCTTCACAGATCTCAAATCTCTTTATAAAGAATTAGTAAGCAAATGTTCAATCAGAAATATAACCAGACCTTTCTATTTAGGATCCTATACATTTACTAATCTGTATCCCGCACACAGGATTCTTCTTCACACAACTGCCCAACAAGAACCTCCAAATCGTGTATTTTCCCTGAAATACCCGATGAGCCTTTGACATTGCAAAAGTTAAGTCCACAGTAACCGAATAAAAGTGCAGAATCCCGAATGCAGCTCGTTATAAAAAGTTAGCGTCCAGTGTTTTCACATGAAATGCAAATATAAGCAAAAGGAAATTAATGCATTTTAAAAATGATTTTATATCTTTCAAACTGTCATTTACACTTGAAAGTAAGTAAAACATAAATTCTACCCTTCGTTATCTTGAACATAACTTGACACTGACTCCTGTAGCAAAAATAGAGCTATGTGAGCATAACAAATGAGTACATGGAACAGAATTTGTTTTACTGAAAGTGAAGACAAAAATGTACAATACTCATCAAGTACAGGAATACTCAATACGAGTATTTGTGATTAAAGATTTCATTTTTTTTTTTTAAGGAAACTGAGAACTGTCAGGAAGATTTTAAATTATTCTAGTGCAAGTAATATCATGCTCTTTGCACCCTTTCACAATAGCAGTATCATTAAAATTAATATATTTGTAGGGGAAAAAGAATATGCTTTTTTTTAAAAAAAGCAGATTTAAAGAGGAAAAATATTGGCATTTTAAAAGTGAACAATGGATTTTAGAAATCTGCACTTACCAATACAATCCCCATTTCCATCCTGCTTATATCCCACATTGCACTCACATCGGTAACTAGAAAGGGTTGGTACACAACGTCCATTTAAACAAAGGTTGGGATGGTGCGTACAGATGTCTACTGTCTGATTGAGTATTGCTAATAAAACAGAACATGAGACAAATATTCATATTTTCAAATAGAAGTGAATATGAAGATTATGCTTGGCTTCAGAAAGTATGTTATCAGGTGCACAAATATATCCATCAAATCAAGTTTTTTTTCCAAGCACTATCCATTGACATGATAGTAAACTAACAAAAACAGGTAGCCCTCAGAAACAAAAACCAGACAAACAGTCCTAATTGTGATTTATCATTTATGTTTATAGCCTGATGAGATTGTCAGTGGCCTCATGAATAAACCACAATTTGGGTGAAAGTTGAAGCTGTCTGTTCCTAAATGTTTACTGTTTTTGGTGTGTCTTTCTCAATAATACTCCCTGCATTTTATTAACTTTATGGTTCTGCTCCTAGAGATGTGCTTAAACATGTCATAAGCAACTTTATATGTATGAGATTTTCCTCTGGATATTATTCATCTTGGGCTTTCAGTCAAGACAGTGTTCCTGCAGAATAACTAAGTTTTACACTTGGAAGAACAAAGAAAAATAAAAGTTTATTTTAAACCCTGGAGGGTTTTTGAAAACACTTAGAAATCTGGAGTTTTATTAGTGTTAACCAAGACAGATC
>NW_010135546.1:3021-3524 GCF_000699245.1 Pterocles gutturalis
AAAAAAATGGTTCACAGATGGTAACATCAGTATTAAAAACACAAGAATTAATAATAATGTAATTCCTAACTTTCTTTTTTCATTTAGCGTACATTTTAAAGCAGTTTAAGATATTCCAGGGACCTCCAACCCAGCTATAAAGGACAGCAAGAAGGAGAACACAAACAGACCAACCAACAAGCCACTCACCAGATCCTCTGACAGGACACATCTCTGGAACAGACCCAATGGCCCAGCACCGTCCAGACTCACAGCAGCACTGCCTTTTGGTGAACCTACCAGGAAGCTCCTGTGCACAGCGACCATTCACTGTGGTGGAGAAACACATATTTGCCCTCTGATCTGGAAGTTAATTTAAAAAGAAAACAAAAAAATAGTAACATGAACTCTCAAAATTACTTTCCCTTACTCAATTCATGTAAGAACTAAAATGTTTAAAAAGTTAAAAAGTTGTATTTAGAAAAAAAGCAAACCCCAAAATATTCCAAAACACACTGAATAAT
>NW_010135547.1:0-2037 GCF_000699245.1 Pterocles gutturalis
AATGGGGTGCGGCCCCACCACCACCACCTCTCGCCGGGTGGGGACTGGGGCCGGGAGAGGGCATGGGAACCCTGAGAGCCCCCTATGTCCCTTGGCAGGGGAAGATGGCCCCGCTGGTGTCCCTGTGGCTGGGTGGCCCTGCTGTGCTTGGCGCGGGCGTGCCCCGAGCCCTGCGCTTGCGTGGACAAGTATGCCCATCAGTTCGCCGACTGCGCCTACAAGGATCTCCAAGTGGTGCCCACGGGGTTGCCCTCCAACGTGACCACCCTCAGCCTCTCGGCCAACAAGATCACCTCGTTGCAGCGGCGGGCCTTAGCGGAGGGGACCCCAGACCCGCACAATGAGATCCGCTCCATCGAGCCCGGTACTTTTGCCATCCTGGTGCAGCTGAAAAACCTGGACATCAGCCACAACCAGATCGTGGACTTCCCTTGGCAGGACCTCTACAACCTCAGCGCTCTCCAGCTGCTCAAGATGAACAATAACCACATGGCTCTGGTGCCTCAGGGGGCTTTCCACACCCTGAAGGACCTCCGGTCCCTCCGCATCAACAACAACAAGTTCACCACCCTCGCGGAGGGTATCTTCGACTCACTCAGTTCCCTCTCCCACCTCCAGATCTACAACAACCCCTTTGAGTGCTCCTGCAAGCTCCAGTGGTTGAAGAAATGGATGGTCAGCACGCTCATCTCTATCCCTGAGAAGGATTCCATCGCTTGTGCCCTGCCGGAGCAGCTCCGAGGAGTGCCGGTGGGGAAGATCCCGGACGTGCAGTGCACCTCGCCTACCGTGCAGCTGACTTATTACCCCAACCTGGACACCACGGAGCTTTTTGATGGCTTCACCCTGACGCTGCACTGTGCCGTGGTGGGCACCCCACCGCCAGAAGTGAGCTGGAAGATCCGCACTTCCAGTCAAACCCTGGAGCTCAACGGGAACCCGAAGGAAAGCACTGGGAAGGATCTCCCCAAACAGGACCCCGAGCGCTTCTTGGTCTTCAAGAATGGCACGTTGGTGATTCCCCACCTGAGCAAGAGGGAAGAAGGCACCTACACCTGCCTGGCCACCAACGAAATGGGGAGCAACCAGACCTCGGTTAATGTGGCCGTGGCGGGCACCCAGAAATACCCGCTGCAGCCAGGGAGGGATGCACTGGGGGGTAAAGCACAGCCAGGTGACAAGAAGCCTGGGGCCAAGGGAGCAAAGAACAGTGTGCTCATGCCGGATGAGAGGAACAAAGCCCTTGGTCCCACCCGGCAGAGCCAACCGTCCTTGGCAGCTGGGACAGAGTCCACAGGAGACGGGCAAGTCCCTTTCCAGCTTCCACCCTTTGAGAAGAAGTGTGGCTCTGCGCAAACCAGCAAGTACATCTCCAACCACGCCTTCAACCAGAGCGGCGACTTCAAGCAGCACACGTTCGACCTGGGGGTGATAGCTTTAGATGTGTCGGAGCGCGACGCCCGCGTGCAGCTCACACCCACCTACGTGCAGCCCGAGAAGGTCCACCTCAGGATGCTCTACTTGTGCCAGGAGAGCAGCCAGGGCCACGCGTTGGTCCAGTGGTCCAAGATTGAGGAAGGGGTGAACTCGTACTGGTTCCAGGGTTTGAACCCCGGCACTAACTACTCCGTGTGTCTCACCTACCCGGGGGAGGACTGCCAAGTCCAAGTGGTCTTCACTACCAAAAAAGAGATCCCCTCCCTCATCATCATTGTGGTGGTGAGCATCTTCTTGCTGGTTCTGGCCACCTTACCCTTGATGGGTGCCACCTGGTGCCACCTCCTCTCCAAATACCAAGGGAAGACCTACAAGCTCATCATGAAAGCCCAGAACCCCGACCAGATGGAGAAGCACATGGCCACCGACTTCGACCCCCGCGCCTCCTACCTGGAGTCAGAGAAGAACTACAATCCCAGTGAGGTGGGAGCAGATGTGGAGGAAGAAGATGATGATGAGGAGGAGGATGACGAAGGAGGCAGGCAGAGGAGGGGGAGAGAAACCGAAGGAGCTCTGGAGCTGGAGCGAGAGGAGAGCATG
>NW_010135548.1:0-2392 GCF_000699245.1 Pterocles gutturalis
AAAAAAGGAAAAAAGGAAGACCTGGGGAACCCACCACACATCTCCAAGACCCTGAAGGGGGGCCAGCCCCCCTTCCTAAGTTCCATTAGGGCTCAAAGAGTGACCTTTCTGGAGAGGAAAGACTCCTCCAGTGTCTCTCCACCAGTGATGTGCTGGGGGAGCTGAGCTGTGAAAACCACCTGGAGTGGTGGGTGAAGCCTCCACCATGACCACCACCACCCTGGAGAAGAGGACTTTTCTGCCAGCTGGTTGATGATGCGGCCTTGCAAGGCACTGGGCAGCCTGGACTTTGCGGCGCAGGATTTTCTTTCCGTGTGGATGACGGTTGCTCCCAATCCAGGCGCTGTCAGCGCAGCAGGAGCCTTGGCTATGCCCGACGGGATGCAGCAGGTCTGCAGGGGCTTCGGCAGCAAAGCAGGGGCAAATTTAAATCCTAAAGCTGATGTGTCCTGGGTAGGCACTTATATGTATTACACAGGCTACCCTTAGGGGAGAGGAAAATGCTACCTGCCTTTCCAAAACAGCAAAAACCAGCAGCAGAAGCTCCTTTCTTTCCCACGGCATCTTCAGGCAGGAGACCCGAGCCACGACAAACGTCTGCTGGCTCTCCCCAGTTAGCAGATTATTCGCTCCCGGGTCCGTGTCAGTCCATACAGAGCCCTGATTCATCCCCAGCTGCTTTGCTGGCACGCGCTGGATTTAGCACCCTGCACTCCCGTGACCCCAGCAGAGACGAGGCCGCCCCCGCGCACAAAGGCAGGCTTTGCCGAAAAACCAGACGTCTCTGGCCGAAGACAGCTTTCTCTAAAGGTCCCATCCCACATGGCCAGCAGCAAGAAGCAGCTTGCAAATGATGCTGAGGTCATATCCTCCTCCTAGGACTGCTAATTCGGGCTGAAATCCACTTATTTCAGGGCTGCGATGAATAAATTATCCCACCGTTGGAATGCACGCAGCACTGCCTCTTTGCTCTGCAAAACTGTGCTGCCTGAACTGTGTATATGCTTACATGGCACCAACCCTTTCCTAATCTTCCCAAGCAGAGTCAGGTTGGGATTTAAACTCGGGTTTAAAACAGTGAACCTCCCCGTGCTGCACCCTGAATTACACAATTCAGCGCTTCTTTGCAGATCTGATGTACCTTAAACTCTGCAAAACAGCGTGCTCCTTGCACAGACTCCTTTATTTTTGTTCCCTTTCCTTTGTGGAAGCCCAGCCAGGGAAAGGCAGCACCACATCAGTCTAAACCCATCCATGGGAGGGATTGTGCTGGTGTCACTTTTTGTTGATGTTGCTACTGAAATTACATTGGACCACTACGAAATATTTCTAGAACAGAGATGGAGACAGACCTGAAGCAGCGATGAGCGTAGGGAACCCCAGGGCATCACTTTAATTAAGATAACCCTATTTGTTGCTCATCCTGAAACAGGGTATGCCATGAAGGACTGAAGGCACAGCTGGGCCACTCTGAGCTAGGGACTCCAAGAGACCCTCCTCTTTTTTTCAGCCTTATTTCCTCTGCTCTGTGACAGCCACAACACCCGGACCGCAGCCAGCAGCACGCAGGGATGCACGCTGGCAGCAGGCGGTGGAACAGAAAGCAAAACCTGCCACTCCCTGGCAATGCCTCATGATGTGGGTCTGGAAAAGCTGCTTTCTCACCTGCTGATGGGTGGCTGTTTTGGGGCCGGTGCCCTGGCTGGGTACACAACCTCCCTCCTCCTGCTGACTGCTCACAACACAGACCGAGACAACAACCTGAGCCCCGATCGGATGCTGCAAAGCACAACAGCCTTCTTCACAAGCCAAGAGTCCCTCTTTAAGCACTCAATGTGTTCAGCTGTCTGCCAGCTCCAACACATGAACTGGGACTCAAAAGGTTGGCCCCAAGGTCCAGAAAGTCCCAGCCTGGAAAATAAGATGGGTTTCTGCACCCCTCGAGCAGAGCCAAAGTCGGGCAGCTTCCCAGCGGAACTGCCTGGGGCTCCTGCAACAAGATATTTTTCCCACTAATCAGCCCAGTCTACCAAAACGCACATCAAAGGGAAGGCTCCTGTCTTCAGTAAGAAGTTTTTTTTTTTTTCAAAGATGACATCCTAGTCTTTATTAAAATAACACAGAGCTGCTGCCTTGTGACACTCGTGCTTCCATCACATCAGCCAAGTGCCAAAAACAAAGCTGAAGGAAACATGCAGGGCATGTGTGACAGCCGGGGCGTTCAAAGAGGGAACAAACCAACCCACTCCACTTCAGAAAAATCAGATCAAGGGCTTGTCACATTTACTTTAGCTAGGAAAAAAACCAAAACCATCTGAAGGGCATGACTGTGATCCCTGCATCATGTCCCCGAAACCCCCACAGCTGAGCTGCATCCAGCCACGGCAGCAGG
>NW_010135548.1:2436-19548 GCF_000699245.1 Pterocles gutturalis
GCAGATGAAGGGCAGAATCTTTTTTTTTTTTTTTTTTAAGTCCTTTTTTTGTGCCTCTCAGGGTCTTTGCACTTGATGCTGCGCGGCTTCTCCGATGCACAGATCTTGCGCTCGCCCTGGAGCAAGGCAGTGGGGTGTCAGGCTGGACGGGGCTGAAACCACAGCTCCTTTCTACTCCCCGGCATCACCAGACTGCTACCTCCCTGCCCGGAGCCAAGCGCTGTTTCTCCGTTTGCTGGGAGGCAGGATGGCCACTTCCAGTCCCCCAGCACAGGGACAATGCCTTGTCTGTGCCCCAGAGCCACGAACCATTTTCGGGCTGTTATAAATAATGTCATTTATTCCACTACAAGAGCTCTGTGACGTTCTGACCCAGAGACCCTCAAACCCTGCTTGCCACTCCAGCCCCTGGCCATCCAGCAGACCTGAGCGATGTCGGCTGCAGCGTGCCTTACCCACCTGCTAGTTATCTGGGTAAATCCAACAGACAGGCGGGGGTCACCCCTGCTCCCCACCCCCCAGCCCGGCTCCCGTCTGTCCCCGCTGGATGGCCCAGGGAAGCCAAGGCGTGCTAAAAACACTCCTCACTACCCATCCCAAACCTCCCCCAGGACCTGAAGGAATTCCCTGCACTCTGCTGGAATTTGGTGCTTTACCCACCAGGTCGCTAACCAATTAGCTCTAACTTTTAATTAGAAAAACCAAAGCCACGGGAGAGCCTCAATTTTTGCCCCAACGAGCAGCACCACTGAACAAAATAATTAGAACCACTCTGGAGTGAACAGAAGGATTATAAAACCCCAAGCCCACCTCCACGCCATCCCTGTTGTGATGAAGATTAAGATTTTGTTGTTTGTTTTTTTTTAAAAAGGATGAGACTATAGCTGGCCTTTGGCTGAGTGCAGCTGACATCACCCTGGCTGGCCGGGCGAGGGGGACGCTCTGTTCCATGTCCCCCCGGCAGCTCTGCAGATATCCTCTGCACAACCTTTTAACCCAGCTCAAGTTTCTCCTGAGGAGTCTCAGGAGGATCTAGAAGCAATACAACCAAACACTCCTTTGGCTGCTCCTGCCGAAGAAGGCGGCTGCAGAGGCTGTGGCAACAAGGTGACCCCTGGCTCCAGCCCTCTCCTGCGCGGTGCTGTAAGCAGAGGACAGGCGTGTGCTCCCCTCCTTGCCCAGCAAGGCTCCTGTTGTGAGGTCCAAGGGCTTTTTGTTTTACAAGGTTTGTAATAGGAACATATTACAAAAATAATTTATTAAAAACAACTCGGTTTTGCAGTGACGCTTGGTGCAGAGTTTATTTTGAACACCAAAGCCAAGACACAAGGCCGCTGTCTCCATCCCTGATTTCCACAGAGGGGTGCACACAACCCAGCACCTAAGGGGTGCATCTCACAGGCACAGCTACAAGCAAAATACAAGATCTAGGTGATGTCCTAGACAAATAATTCTCTCTCCAGGGAGAATTAGGAGGAACATCAGCTGGACCATACCATCCACATCTGCCATGCCATTCCCAGGTGGTGGGGACACAGGAGTGACCTGCGGCGTGCAACGCTCCCTGCCCTCAGGAGACCAGCTGGGTGCAGGAGTATCTGCTGTGCTCCTGCTTGCACAGGGCAGTAGAAGGGCAAACATGCCAACAGCGTTTAGGAAACGGTTTTTAAAACCATGCTAGTCAGGGCAGGACTTTTCCCTCAACCCAGCAGCTTCAAGGAAAGATTTAAAATATTAAAGACTAACGGGTAGAATTAGGCAGTATTTCCCAGTGTTCTCTGGTTTCTCTGTCAACTTTTCAAAAGCCT
The DNA here is from genome assembly GCF_000699245.1 of Pterocles gutturalis. NCBI lineage: Eukaryota > Metazoa > Chordata > Aves > Pterocliformes > Pteroclidae > Pterocles > Pterocles gutturalis. Next base: position 4,245 of record NW_010135548.1, read on the forward strand.
GACTCATTGGCAGGATGGGCTGTTCCCATCCCTCCAGACACAGACTCATTCTTTTCCTCCTTACCTTGTCACTGTTGCGGTATTTGCCCCATTTCTTCAGCATCTTTAGCCACTTGTCCACACGTTCGATCTCCTGCTGTTTTTGCTGGTGGAAGGGGGAAGAAGACAAGACAAATTTAAGAAAAAAGAGCTCCCAGAAGATACCTCCTGAAAACACAAAACTTCATTCTCTTTAGGTTTAAACTTCTATGTGAAGACCCCGCATCGGATGGGAATAATCCACAAGCGCTTGCAGGAACTGGTAATTTCAACCCGTGGTAATTAAAGCAGTATTGGGAAAATCAATGAGACACACAAGCTTAACACAGAGAAAGCATTTCCCAGAGGAGTATTCCTTGACAACGAAAATCTTTGCAGGTTCAGCTAGCCTCAAATCGTGTCATTGTACCAGATGGGCAGAAAGGAGATGCTATCCAGTCCCAGGCAGCAGGATGCTAGCGGGGGCTGTGCTCCCAGCTCGGGGTAGATGAGGATGGAGACGACGGTTACCTACAACCTCCACCGCTTTCCCCCACACATGCAATCCCCTTTTTAAGTCGCAGCTGCTGAGCACGGTGCCAAAGAAGAGCAAAAAGCCCAAAATTGCTTCAAAAGTTGCGGTTTCAGTGCAGTGTGGAGGGGAGATGCAGCAAAATAAAAGCTCCAGCAGCTGGGCATCGTGCAGAGTCACCCGTCCTCTGCACAAGCAGCAGTGACCAGCGGGCGCTGGCTCCCTGCTTCACCCTTGCTTGCACTTTCATCTCCTCAAAAGTCATCCCCTTGCCAGCTGGTGGGATAGGGACCCGACACCCAGGACGACAGAGCTGGCAGCTCTCACCTTCTCCTCCAAGGCTGTGCGGGTCGGCAGCTCCTTCTCGCTGGAAAAGCAAGGGGTCACCAGTTACTCTACGGGCAAGACTGCAGCAGATTGAAAGCACGAGAGGGTTTGAAGGCGTGTGGCTGGGGGAGGAGGCCCATCTAGGCTTTCCTCCTGCATTTGGGACTGACGAAGCCGAGCCCCAGAGCGGCTCACAGGAACACACTGTGTCTGCCGCGCGCGGTGCAGAGGGATGGTGTGCATGGGCACGCGGGTCCGCGGGGACAGGAGAGCGCAGGGGGACTTACTGCAGGAATCCAAACCGGTCCGTGACTTTATACAGCGTGAAATCCGCATCTTCCCACAGGTCAATGCGCGCTCCTTCCTGCCTGCCCTGAAAGCAGAAGGACACCCATGAGCCAAGCCCAGAGCGGGGAACGCCACGGTGCCCGCATCCTGCCCCCACGCCTGCATCCTTCCCTCCCCACGTGCTAGAGCCAGGAGACCAAAACCTGCTCTGGAGAGACAAATACAATGTAGGAAAGCGAAAAATGCCCAAGTTCAGCCTGTCCAGCGTCCCTGGTGAGCCTCTGCTATGGGCTGGAAAGGGCTGGACACCAAATAAACCAGTGCTGGCGGGCATAAGCCCTTCTGGTGTTAGGGGAGCACTGAAGCCCTAGAAGCCCAGGACCTTTCCGTATCTGTGCTGAGCACACACGGGATCTGCGAGAAGCTCTGTGGAGATGGTGAGAGGGGGTGTGCAGGCAGAAGCAGGTAGGGAGAGCCGGCACAGAGCCTGATGGCGTGAGGGTTACTGGGGTGATGCCTGCAGGGAGGCAAGAGTTCGTATTCAAAGCATTCCTAATCGATTAAACAGCTTCAGCCTTAGCCAGCATGTCGGGGAGAAACACGAGGTTGGTACCTTCTCATACTTGGCAACGATCTCTGCTTTCTCCTGGGCTATTAAAGACTCTATATCTTTCTTCATGTCAGAAGCTGCAAGGCAAAAAAAAAAAATAGAGGGGGGGGGGGGAGGAGATAAGTAAATGTGTACAAAGCATGGAAAATATTTTAGGAAAGTGCTAATAAAAAAAACCTTTGCCGAAACACTTCAGCTTCCAGCTGTATCCCATCGCTAAAATTAGGCTGAGGTTGCAAAGCCCTTGTAGAGACTGTGCATGGAGCCAGCCCCTGCTCTCTGCTCGGGGACACGCATGAATCTGGGCAAGGAGGAGTCCCGTCTGCTGGAAGACAAGATGCCGTGACTTTGTTCTTAGGCACACAAATGCCTGGATGAAAGACATCGTGCTTCTAAATGGAGACAGGCAAACCCACCCCGGAGCCCTCACGCTGCACAGATCACACTCCAGCAAGGCGACCGCAGAGACCCCATCTGCTCTGAGATGGACCAGTCCTGGTCTAAACAAGCCCCAGTGCAGCTCCCCGAGTTCTGTGCCCACTGCTCCGCTCCATCCCACACACACACACGTACAGGCAAGGTAACTTCCCACATCAAATGCAACCGGAGTGTCGGACAAGCCCTGTCGAGCCATCACTAGTTTCTTGGTGTTCACCAAAGGAAAAGGCTGATCTAACATACTGTGAAGAAAACACAGGCAGCAAAATCCCCAGGGACCCACAGTCCCCAGGGCTGGCTGCAAGGAAGAGGGCAGGGGGAAGGTCTCCCAAGTCCTTCTCCGAAACCACGGAGCCGCGAGCAGCCCAGCTCAGACCACACCACGCCTACGGCACCACCTGAAGCCAGGCTGCCACAACCCACCTTACCCAAATCCTCGGGCTATGGGAGCGACGCTGCCACAGTGCGGTCCCCGGGGAACGGCAGCAGGAACACGCAGCCAACGGGGGTGGCCCCATCTCCAGCCCACCGACCACGCTCCCAAGTGCTCCAGCCAGCCACAGAGCTATACATATTTTTTTTTTTAAGCTTTTCAAAATAATTTTAAGTTTCTCCCCCACTTCCGCTGTGAATTACAAACCCGACTTGGTGCAGAATGGATAAGCACGGGGCAGTCATGCTGTGTTATCACCTGCATGGCTCCATCCTTCAGAGTCCTGCTGACTCGCCACAGGTCCCAGATGGACATTATGCATTCCCAGAACAGCAAGGTGAAATAATTTTAGGCCACACTTGCAAGTGGCTTAGCGTTTGGAAAAGTTTTTGAGCCTCTCAGAATAGCTCGTTCTAGAGGCAGACGGCACTTTGCCTGCTCTAAGGAGGTTTTGCCCATTTTGCCTGCTGTAAAAAGATTCAGCAACATCGGGAAAAAACTGTTGAGAGCCACCACAGCCTTAAAATATTTTCCCCACTGTCACATTCCGAGCGATCCAGTGATTTACCCAGAACATCTGAAAGCTAAACAACTTCAATAACACAGCCCAGAGGTTTCTTCTGGGGCTTGAAAGGAGCCCTCGGAACATCTGGGATCCCCAGCAGAACAGACCTGAAAGCCTTCCACAAGAAATTACAAAATTTTGCAAAGCCTTTTGAAAATAAAAAAAGAGCAGGTTGACTCTCATGTTGAATCTAAAGCTGGACAGTAAATCCTGCGTTTCTGTGCTCTGGTCCCTTCCCGAAGGACTGGTGACCACCTCCTTGCAGAGAGGAGGAGCATTGCTCCCCACGGATAAAACACTGGGCAATAGCTGCTCAAGAACAAGCTCACTCCAAACTGCCCCTGCAGCTCTGTAACGGACACCAGGAGCCACCCTGACCTCCCTTCAAGGAGGAACCTGAAAGGTTCTTGTTGCAGGACACGCTACCCCAGCTTCTGGCTGAAGCTGCATCTCAGCTTGTGGCAGCGCTTGTCACCGGACAATCCAGAGCAGCCAAAGGGAAGGACCTGAAGAGCATGATTTTTCCTTGAGGGGAAGAAAAAGAACAATAAAAAACCTCAGGGGAGATACAATAAGCAAAAGCATCAGTGCTCTCCAAGGCTCGTTCTTGTTGCAGGACACGCTACCCCAGCTTCTGGCTGAAGCTGCATCTCAGCTTGTGGCAGCGCTTGTCACCGGACAATCCAGAGCAGCCAAAGGGAAGGACCTGAAGAGCATGATTTTTCCTTGAGGGGAAGAAAAAGAACAATAAAAAACCTCAGGGGAGATACAATAAGCAAAAGCATCAGTGCTCTCCAAGGCTCAGCACACTTCTCCGCACCTTCAGATGCCTGTAAGCAATTATTTGTCTCATCTGACCAGCTCCTTGATGCAGCCTGCTCACTGCTACTGTGTCTTGCAGACGCAGATGGAGATGGATGGGAGATCCATCCTTCCCTACCTCTTCCTTTGGAAAGCAGCCATCGCTCCCAGTTGCCAGCGGTGTGATAGAAATATTAAACCACAGGCAATAACCAGGGCTAGCAGGGCAGCTCTGCCACGACACGCTGCCAGCCAACAGCAGAGCCACTGCACAGCTTTACACTCATCCTCCAGAAAAAAAACCAGACTCTTCATGGCAGGAATGGGTGTATCCTTCCCCGTTACCAACTCCACAATCAAAGCAGAGCAAGGGTAGAAATATTAAAGCGTATTTTGTTCTCTCATTTTTCCAAGCTGCAGCCCTTACTGCCAACGTTCCCATGAATTTTGCTCAATACATGTTCATCGAAGCTTCATTTTTCAAAGTAGCAAGGTCTGAGAAACTGTCTCATGGTGTCATCTAATATAGCAGCATCTTCTCCTTCTCACATCCTTCTTCTGCAAGGTTTAACTCAAAGACAAATTCACTCTCCCACTTCTGACATCATTTTTTTGGTTGCTATGAGGCTAAAGAATTCAAATGAGGTCCTTTACGTGCTGCTAAAAATACAAAGATTCTGCAGACTGGAGGGAAAAAAGAAAACTGTACGTCAAATTAAATGGGCAATTTTTCAAGACATTTATGATGTGGAAGTTATTCTGAACGTCTCTGACCACACTCTGTAATAGAATAACCAGAGGAAGAGCCGCTCGGTAACACGGGAGGGTTTGCAGAGCAGACGACAGCAGCAAGACCACATGTATCCTGGCACCCGCCTCCGCAAAAGCCTCTCTGCAGCCAGAAACGCCAGACTGGCGCAGAGGAGCCAGTTCTGCATCTCATGCCTGGAATATGCACATTTGTTTTCGCTTTCTACTAAAACAGCACAAAAGTCCAAATTTAGGAAAAAACTTGAAAGCAGAGGATGCGGTCGATGGCAGTGGGAGGGACGGGGACGGCATGCACCAGCCTTGGTATCTGACCACCACACTGGTTTCTGGAGCACTATTGCAACGCTGTGCTCAACAAGGTGATCGTCAAAGGACTCTGAGAGGGAACAGAATGCAGCTTAGCTCGGTAACGGGCTATGTTGAATACAGATACGAAATACGAATATTTTTATTATTTAATTCTACGCATACTCAAATTCCAGAGTAGTTTGACACCATGAATTCTAGCATTTGCTTGAGGGAAATGACACCTTGTGTACAAGAAAACTACTGAAACACCTATTTTCTGAAGAGTTTGATGAAACACATCAGTCTGCGCTAATACAAACAGGCTGGCTATGAATTTTCCCAGCAAACAGGTTTTTTTTTTCCATGGCAAACACACAAGGTGAAGCAGCTATGAAGAGGAATGATAAGAAAATGTGAACAATGTGAGAATGGTATTAAACAAATTTCCTAGGATATAAGCCACAGAAAGCCCCAAGCCACGCACACTTAAATTCAACTGGGAACAAAGTCACCAACTAGTTCCTTTTAAAAAGAATGAGTTGAAAAAACCCCACGATCTGTCACCTCACACTAAGACTTGCAGCTTCTGGTTTACAATTTAAGGAAGTAAGAATTCATCCCAGCAGCAATAAACCCAAAGATGCTTAATGAAAACGCACGGTGCTGCCTACCTGCATTGAACACTACCTAGCCGTTAGCAAACCTGAAATCAAATATCCACGTTCTGGATGAGAACAACGCTCCTGAAATCAATTCACCAGCCAGAATCTCAAGTACTGACAGTGGAAAGAAGGTGTCTGCATCAAACTTCCAAGACTTGGTGCAAAAATTGTTATCCATAAATCAGAGTTACTGTTATAACTCTCCCCCAAAAGTCCCGTATTTTTTCCAGTAAGAGCTGCCGAGCTCCTGCCGGGACCAGCCTGGCTGGGAGCACGAGAATCTCTGCCCACCAGTCACCCAACCTGCGTGCTGCGACCCCGCTTGCTGCCCAGAGAGGAACCGAGCGCTTCCCACGCCCCACGGCAGCACTGCTCCTGGGGGGGGACCTCCAGGCGATGTCTCCTGCACACAAACCCATGAGCCATCACTCTGCCCGGCTCCCTCCCTCTGTGCCAGCACCTGCAGAAGACACCGACACCACCAGCTCTCTCCATGGAGGTCGCTTGCCAGAGGACATCTGCAGCCCTCTGCTCCCCACCAGCTCCTCCTCTCCCCATTGCCCCATTTATACAAAACAAGGACAAACTTCCATCAAACCCCACCAGGATGTGCAGAACTCGATCCATCAGGAATGTGAACAGATGTGGTCTAAGGACGGAGCCGATGCGCCCCACAGAGAGCTGCTGGTGGCTCCACATCAGCCGGTCTGGAGACGCCAGAAATTCACTGCAACTGTGATTCCAGACCCGACTCCTCCAAACTCTCCTTGCAAAGCAGTTCGCTGTTGGGACCTTGGCCAGAAAGCAGTTTTCCAGCCTCTGAATCGAGTAGTTGCTCCCAAGCAACCCAACTGAGCCAAAGCTGCTGAAATTTAGAATCACAGAATCACAGGCTGGTTTGGGTTGGAAAGGACCTTAAAGATCACCCAGTGTCACCCCCTGCCATGGGCAGGGACACCTCCCACCAGCCCAGGTTGCTCAAAGCCTCATCCAGCCTGGCCTTGAACCCCTCCAGGGATGGGGCATCCACAGCTTCTCTGGGCAACCTGGGCCACTGCCTCACCCCCCGCAGAGTGAAAAAAATTTCTTCCTGATGTCTAGTCTAAATCTACCCTCTCTCAGCTTATACCCGTTACCCCTTGTCCTCTCACCACACTCCCTGAGTCCTGGATTTGAGGGCATTCTGGGACCCATTTTTAAAATATTTTATACTGTAGAAAAGTACCTACTCAAGCCACTTGAGATTCCAGGCTGTATGTTTTGGCTGTTTCTGCGTTCCTGCTGCATCCTCCAGTTAGAATAAACCGAAGGTAAGCACAATGCAGGCATGCAGCCAAATGCTGCTGAGCTACAAAACCTCAACAGTCACCTCCCCCAAGCAGGGACATCTCAACCCCCTGCACCCTCATCAGCATACTCCATCTCCAGGGCAAAACTTGTGAAATTTGTATTTTTGCTTCAGTAACCTCTCACAGCATCGTACGTTTCTCCTGTCCAGCTGTACCCAAGCCCATGGAAATGTATATGACTTTTTTTTCTGTGTGCTATTGCAAGCAGAAGGTCATTGGAAAAGGAGAAATGAGTTTACGTGAAGGTGTGCTGGAACTGTGAATGCGCCAAATTAACTACTAATGCTGTTAGGAGTAGGAAAAAAAAGGCAAACTGGGACACAGCGTACTTAAACACCACGCTGGCCTGTATCAGAGTGAAACCACCGCTGTGAAATACAGTTTAAAAGGTACGTACTTACTGCAACCACATCCACCACCGCTGAAACTCAACAGGTCGCTGTTCCTGTTCCACGTGCTATTTTAAAAGCACATTTTAACGCAGCATTTGACATCTTCAGCTTCCTATGGTATAAACCTGCAATTCCTCCTCTGGGGGAACGGGCTTAAAGGAAATGCTGATGCACCTGTGCAAGTAGAAATGCTTCTGCAGCATCTGCTGAGAGGTGAGAGCCTTGCAGGAGGCACACCTGCAGCCTGCACCACCTCCCAGCAAAGCACTGCTCTCACTTGTAAAGCTGCTCCTGGTTGTAACGGTGACTCCCGCGCTTGTGTGCCCTGGAATAAACCCGGCCACGCGCAGCGGTGCAACAGTCTGCTCACGCAGCAGCCAAAGCAAGCTGCGGAAAGGTGAACAAACCCTACCAGGGGGTTTTTTTAAGTGTATGAAAAGGCACCTGGGTGTGCTTTGAACCACACGGGCTGTCCGATCGCAACCCCCACCCTGGTGCAATGCAGCCCACGTGCTCAAAGCCTTTCGGAAGCAACGCCGCCGGGTTCCACCACTGCACGTACCTACCCAGCACAGCCAAAACGAGCACGGCTCTGGGTCTGCTTCGACCGTCCTGCCACGGCCCGCGGAAGCCTCAAACCTCCCGAGCCATCCAGGAGGAGCTGCAGGGTGTGTGCTGGGAGGTGACGAGCCGTGGGAGGAAATGACGAAGTGACGGCCCCACACCGCCAGCTGCAGGCACAGCTTCTGCCACGTGACAGCCGGCTCCCCACGCAGAAGTCACGCTGCTCCTGGGGTCCTGCTACGAGACTGGCCAGCGTCCCACCTCTGGCATCGTGGCTGCTGTGGTATTTTTTACTAGAAACCCAAAGTTCAATCCCAAAATGGGCAACACGCTCCACGCGCTTGCGCTGAGGACTCCAGGGCTGCTGCTGGTCCCCATCCACAGCTCCTCTCTCGTCAACAAACCCAGCCTGCAAACCCCCGGCCAGGCACCAGGTGCAAACCAGCACAACCCCGGACTGGACACCACCATTCTCAGCCCAAATCCAGCGCTCACTCACAGCTCTGCTGATGAAAGGAAATCAGACTTGCACTTGCAAAGTGAATTGCAACTTCAGGTACGAATAATTACCATGAAGCAGGATGAACCAAGATAGCGGAGATCCTGTTTGCATGTTTATTTCCTTGACTACAACAAAAACTCAAGAGGATACAAGCAAGTTTTTTTCCTTTTTTTTTTTTCCTTTTTTTTTAATTTTTTTTTTTTTTTAAGAGTGTGAGGAGCACTAATCCAGCTGAACTGGAAGGAGGTTTATGTTTTAACTGTCTCAGGGTCTTTGTAAATGACTGCCCATAGATCACTTCATATGAGTCACAGATGTGTTCCAGAAAATTCAAACCAGCTCCTGTCCCAGCAAACTTGCACTGTATCCAAAGTCGCACTGGCTCCTGCACTGGATGAAAACACGCTCAGCTCCCTCAGCAGAGGCACGGGAACACCCATGGGAGAACCTCCCTCCACTGCAACTCGCTGCGACACCACCAGCAATGTCCCAATGAGCCAGAGCATCCAGCAGCCCTGCAGATGAGATCCTGCCTATCTGCTAGAACACATACCCACAGCACACGATGGCTCTTGGAGCAATTCTCACCTGCTCCAGAGCTGGTTTGTGAGCTTGGAGAAGCGAGTGTGGAAATGCCAACCGGCTCCAAGCAACACGCCCTTACCTGAGCCTGGGATCAGGTGCCGAGATGCATCGGTTCAGCTGGAGCAGTCCTCTCCCCTGCGGGCATCTACCTGGCCGGAGCTGGCTGTCTGCTGACCCCCGGCCGCTGCAGCCCACCGGTCAGACACCCTCTGGCCTGGCTTGCGCTGTCCCTGCTCGGTGTGGCGGCTGTCCCCTCCGCTCCTCCGGCGCGTGGGAGCTCACCGCCAGCGGCTGGGGAAAACGGCAAGGCAGGCGACGGTCCGTATGCAGGCTCTCTCTTCCCCCGAGCTCACTGCAAAGGAAAGAAGGGGTCGGTAAGCTCTGCAGTTCCTGCCCGGTGGAGGCACCATCCCTTACCGGCGCAGGGGTCTGGCACCCAGAGGAACAGCAGGTCCCATCGGTGCTGGCAGCACGGCGGCGTCCCAGAAGGAACGGGCTAGAACGGGAGGGCATCCCATGGCAGGCAGTAATGTACGCTTGTCTGCTGTGCAAGGAACCCTTAGTGTGGGTCACACTTGGGTTTTTTGTTGATTGGGTGGGTTTTTCAGGATGAGTTTCCTCCCCAGACAGCTCACAGCACCAGCCCAGCCCAGCATGGACTCGTGTGAACACAGAGGACTCGCTACAGGAGCTTTGTCTGGGTCTGGGCAGGAATTCTGCAACTATCCAACCGTATGTGTCAGGTACCAGAACACCAGCCTGCGTGCCCCCGGCTGCCCACCATCACCCTGGGGGGGTGTTCACCCACGGGTGCTCGGCTCAGACACAGCCCAGCGCCTGGTTTGCAGCGGGGCTGTGCTTTAGCCCATTTCCTGGCCCGACGGGTGCCAGGGGACGGAGGGCTTCCCATGCAGACCCAGTCCATCACACCTAGCTGACACGTGCCACCAGCAGCTCAGCAGGCAGCATACGCCCCTGCCCAGGCCAGAGGCACAGGATTACACCTGGCTGCAGCCCATCCGAGAGCGTGTCGCCACCAGGAAAGGATGCAATGCGGGGTCCAGGCCATTCCTCCAGAACATGCTGGGGGAAAGGGGAGAAGCCTCATACGGACTTGGGTCAGGTGAAGAGCAGTAACACACCATCACCCACCTGAACAGCGAGGAGCTGACGCCTGAGCCGCCTGCCAGCACCCGCAGTTCCCACCCGAGACACCCCAACAGGTAACGCAGCTCAGAGGACAGCAGAGCCCAGCAGACAGCGAGCATGTTTTTAAAACAAGTGTTTTCTCATCTTAAGCAACCCAGACAAGCAATGCACTGGCTTCACAAGTGTGAAATCCAGACATCTCTCCATGTTCCCGGGCTCTCCTGTGCCGGATTTCCCCGCTGTCACCCCTCCAGCAACCGGATACAACGACGCGGAGACCCCAAAGTGCAGAAGACTTCACACCCTTATCACCAAGTAACCTATAACATAGATTACATCATATATACATTATCACTGAGTATCTTATAATGTGGCTTACACACATTACGATGCAGATTACACACATTTCCCTCTGTTCTCCCAATTTGCACCACACTTTCAGAGCACGATGGCAACCCGCGGTCACAATGACGAGAATACTTTGTCACTAGACTATGGCAATACCATGAAACCCAAATACATTAGCCAAGTCTTTTAGCTACAGAAATAACTAACATGTGCAAGACTGCATTTACATGCTATCCACACACCCCAACGCATTTGCAGCAAATAAAACCTGAACCCTCTCCCAGCCGTCCTTCCTGTGCTCCCAGCACTCACAGCTCACTCGCATCTTCACACACTTCTTGCTCTGTGGCTCAGGCTAAGGTCTTCTACCCAAGGATGGAGAGATGAGAGGAGAGGACAAAGAGATCTGCTCTCCCCATGCTCGGTAAGCCCAGCCTGGGTGCTTCAGCAAAGCTCAGCTGTTGCCACGGCTTTAGACCTAAGCTAAACCCTCCGAGCAGAACAGCCTGTCTACAAGCAATTCTTTGGCAGCTTCTATTTTCAGATATTATAGGGTACAAAAGAGCATCCAAATACTTTTTTTCAGCTCTTTTTGACAGGACCTCATCTTCTCCAGACTACAATAGCAAAAAAAAAACCAAACAAAAACCAGCACAAAAACCCCAAGATGCATTAATATTTTTTTAAAGCCTCATTATTTAAATAATTTCCCATTTAAAAAAGATACGTAAACTAAAGAACGCAAAAGTCCATGTACTGCTCTTGGAATTGAAGACTAATTTTCTCTCTGTGTTCCCTCCTTCCTCCATTCCAGTGTCTATAAAAAGGACAGAAAAGCCGGGGAGGGGAAAAACCCCAAAATCCTCTTTTTTTTGGGGGTGATGCACTGACCTGGAAAGTAACTATATAAACACAGAGCTTAGGAACCAGCTTCTTCTGTTTGCTTAAGACTGGAAGAGCAGTTTACATTTCTTTAACCATAAACTAAAGGAAGCTACGAGTGTCATTCTCCACTGGGACATGCATTCCTCTCAAAACACTGTATTTTATCCTTTTCTGTCCATGCAGCAACACCAGAGGACATGCTACTCTTGTAGGTCCTGCTTGCCTCCAGCTATACACTGCAATTTTGGGTAAGCTAAAAGTTCATCTTCCATCTCCCTCCTTTTGCTATTTAGAACTTTTCCTGCTTTTCAGCTGGGCGGCCACTGCCAGCTAGAGGCCACCCACGTGTGGCCAAAGCAGCAGGGGGAAGACACGGATCCTGGCTAATGTCACCCTGCCTACGACGTCACCCTGGACCCTGTGCATGGGCACTAGCCAAAACCAAAGGATAAAGGATGCAAAAATAAGCTAAGATGCTGCCAGCAGCCTGTGCTCTCCCTGGCACAGAACAGCAGCATCTTTTTGAAAACACAAATAAGGACGGAACAAAGGTACCGTTATATAAAGCCACTGGCACAGCCGAGTAAATACACCGGGAGGAAGTTAAAAATCCACCAAAAACGAGATGCAGCCTGTCTGTGGGAAACTCGTCCAAAAGAACCATTGAGCTGAATGATTCGTAAGTTATAAGTTGAGCCCAAGTGAGACCTACACGGACCGTCTGGGTGCTGTGCCGCTTGCCAGAGCCCCGGCTGCACCCCGCTTTTAGGGGGGGAGGGCAGGCTGAGCCATTAGCCCAACCCTGACCCAGCCCAATGCCCATCCCCTAGGAAAATAGGTATTTTAAACGAGGTTCTCTGAGTACCACCCTCATTCCTTCAGCTGCTTTAATGAGTTTAATCAGCTCACACTGCCTCCAAAGACAGAACCCCGTGCAGTGATGTATTCGTGTTTGGCAGCCTCTGCCGAGGACGCTCCCTGACCATTTTTCTGGCAGTACCTTGGACTTGCATTACCTTCAAACAGCATCGCTAATGGGCGAGCTGTTGTTAACTTCTTGTCTTCCACCTAAGCCCCACACACAAACTACAAGAAAACTTCAGGGAAACAACAAATATTTGATCTGACACTGGGAAGTACTGAGAAAACATCTCCCAGAGCTGTTTGACAGCCTTGAACCATATGCAGGACAGCATTAGGACACAAAAAAATTTTAAGGAGTATGAAAGCAATGTGTTTTTAATTATAACTTTTCCCTTCCTTTTTACTTGTCGATAACTCCTAAAATTACCCCAACTGAACAGTCGTAGGAATTTTAGCGCTTTTTTTTCTTGTGCAAAAGCAATGCTTTATATAAACAAGAAAATTTAACGGTTGTGTTCCCTTGGAGAAAATTGTTCACACAAGAAGTCCTCCCTTCGTGGAAAACATGTTTACAAAACTGGAGGCAGTCTTAAGGCAGATGTAATGCTTCAGCTTACAAAACAGCGATGTCATGCAGGACACTGGTAAAAGCAGCTCGCCAGCTTCAGCGTCAATATAAAAATAACTCAGGGGTCTGGGGTTTGTTCTCTTTTTTTTCGGAGTATTGAAATCAACATCTGCATCATTCGGTCAGGGCTCCAAAATACACCTTACAGTGGACGATGTATGGGGCTGTTCCACTTTGCCATGGTCAGTGTAAAACTAAAGCCGACACTAAAACTGGATGTACTGAGCCTGCCGGGGCTGACAGACAGACACACAGCTTTCCAGGCGAGGAAAATGAAACGGCACGGCTATTCTGGCGCAAGCCATATTTTTGCAATAACAGTTTCTGCACCCGAGCTATGAGTGCAGTGAAATGATGCTCAGGGGAGTGGTGGGAACGCAGCCGGGCGGGCTGGTGCTGGATGCTGGTATGAGGTGAGTGGGGAAGAGGATGTGAATCCCCCATCACTGGCAGAGCCCTGATGCTGGCAGGGGGTGGGGTGCCACGCCTGGCAGCGACCAGCGGCAAGCAGCATCAGCTGGACCGGTGCTCCTGGAACTGAGCCCCGAGCCCACATTGCCAGCCACAACCACAGCAGCTGGTGCTCTGCATGTGTGCTTGGGGGGGAAAACGAGTCTTCCCCCTGCCTCCACCTGCTCCATGTTCACCCCAAAGGCTCCACCGACACCATTTTTCCTTGCAAGGCTTGCTCAGGTGGCCACACAGACATCTCGCGGGCTACACCGCAGCAGCAGCGCTTTCCCCCGCCCCACGGCAGCGAGGCTGAGCCCCCAGCCTGCACCCCTCTGCCAGGGAGCCGGCAGAGCACTGCCACACGGGGTGGCATGTACCGCCATGTAGTGACATGTCCCCAGCATCCCTGGGCCACCTCAGACCAATCATAGCATCATTAAGGTTGGAAAAGACCTCAAGGATCGTCAAGTCCAACCATCAACCCAACACCACCCAACCCACTAACCCATGTCCCTAAGCCAAAATTCAGCCTTGCTGACTCAGCATCCTCCTTCTTCTTCTGGGGGGACAATGCTACGCCCAAGCACATCCCCCATTTTGCCCCACGAGGGACTCACGTATGGAAGGGCAGCTCAATGACCAGCCTGAGCCAGCCCCACGTTTGGGGGCCAGCTTCACCCGCTGCATGGAGAGCCCTGGGCAGGTCTGGGGGGGACTCACTGCAGGTGCCACCATGGAGCCCAGCACCCATGGGGATGGACCAGCGAGTGAGCCCGGTGACACGGGAGACCTCAAACCAGACAGTATTTTTCCGTTTCTGTTTTTCCGGAGGTATTCAGGCAGCACCTTCAATCAAATATGCTTGAGAAAGCAACACAAGGAACTTCAGAAAATCCAATGCTCCTAACCGCAGTGGATCTCTTACCTACAAACACGTTTTCCCATGTCTTCAGCACTTCTGATGTGATGGATACCAACAGAAGTGGAATAAAAGCAAGTCGAAGGGGACCGCAGGAGGCTCAAGTCTATTAATTAAAATGTTTGAGAAGGGTTTTTCCAGTGAAAGCTGGAGCTTGTACGGGGAAAATGACAGTAGGGATGGAAGAACTAAAAAAATTACAAAAAAATTACATCTCGGATGAGATAAAAAGCAGAGGGAGAAGTTTAAGTCGATGAGAGCCTGCGGCAGTGATATAAAGACAAGAATTTGGTATGATGGAGACCCGTGCAAGGCTGCCCAGAAAAGCAGCAGCAGATGCTGCTCTCCCCAGGAAACAAACGAGCACAGCTCAAGTATGACCTGTGCTTCAGGATGTGCTCTTATTTAGATGAAGACTTGTTCAGCTAAAGAAAAAGATAAGTTGAACTTGAAAGATGCATTTATCTTAAAAATGCTGTCACATTCACCCAACAAAGCGACAACGAAGCAGTTTACCTGAAACAGTTCACCTAAACCCACAAAATTTCAGTGAATTGCTACAAAAGACGTTTGCAAGCACGATGATGATTTCCTCGGCTGCTTGGGAGATGGGAATCTTCCTGTTGCAAGATCAGAACCTGGGAGAGCTGAGTGCATCCTACTAAGGTGCCGCTGGACCGACACTGTGCAAGAAGGCTTGGAAAAGGGAAGCAGTCAATAGATAAGCATCTGAGGGCAGTGGAGGGTGTTTTGATAGCAAAGGCACAAAGAAATCACTTTGCTTTTCTCCTAAAGAGTGGGGCCAACACAAAGAAAAAGATCCATGCTCGACTTATAACATGCCTGCAGGCCTTCAGATAAGACTTCAATATAGAATAGCAATTGCACGGGAGGTTTTTTCATTTTATTCTTCACAAAACAACAAGTCCTTCA
>NW_010135548.1:19579-29857 GCF_000699245.1 Pterocles gutturalis
GATTTTTCCAGAGAGCAGAGATGAGAGCTGGTTCACTCTCCATCACTGCCGTTAGTTGAGCAGAGAGGAGCTGCTGTGAGTCTACCCTTCAAGTTAAAGCACAGTTCCTTCAGTCTTGTCCGGGCAGAGTACAAACCAAGGAGTTCACCTTCCCAGTTCCCATTTCCCATGTAAGCCCGGACCTGTATTCCCATCTTGGCTCACTGGTCACAGACCTTCCTGCTTCAGACCGATGCACGGCTGCAGCAAAACCAAAGCAGCACCTTCCCACCTGCTCCTAGCAGCCCATCCTCTCCTGACGGATATCTCCCCACCAGATCCTCTCCTGACGGATATCTCCCCACCAGATCCTCTCCTAGGACCCACTACAGGAGGGCAAGCACTAAATCTCTTTTGCAGCAGTAAAGCCTGTGCTGTGCTAAAGCTACAACGTGTTTCTCCCACTTCCTTCCATTGACAGAAAACAAAAGCTTGTACTGTTGCTCACCGTTATCAGAACATATTTGCTTTCCCAGATTGTTTCTCCCCTCCTTGTTTCAGAAGGGTGTTCAGTACAATAACAGGTTCACTCCCAACGAATAGCAGCAGGGGGTGATTTGGGACAGGGGCCCTTCAGAGCCCATGGGGCAAATCCAGCCCAGACCCGGGCACAGCCCGGTCCTGCCCTTCCCATCCCAGCGAGGACCACACGCTCCAGCAGCTCCTCCGTCACCTTACGGGTGGGGACAAGGCTCCGGCTGCACAGCCTGGAGAGCCCAGGCCAGCTCTGCACCACTGACCTGGCTTCCAGCACCTGCCCCGTGATCCCACCGCAGACCATCTCCAGAAGACACCCTGCCTCTGCGCATCTGCTGCATCACACCCTGACTGCCACACTTCGAGCATCGGCTGTTTCTCTCTTCTCACCGTGCTTCCTTCCTGCCAGATCCCTTATCACCACATTTCACCCCAAAACCATCCCGATGAAACCTCCACTCTTGCCAAGGCTGCTCTTAACCAGGGACCAAAGGCAACGCTCTCGCAGCAGGCACCAAGCCCGTGGTGCTCCTGCCAGCGAGCGATGCAGAATTAAACACGGGCGTCACACAAAAACTCACTGCCAAACCTACAGCTCCCAAAAAAAGCACTGAATGCATCCACACGCTAAGTCACTTTTTATTTTTAATTTATTTTTTTTTTAAACAACCAGAGTATCAAGTATCACATCCTAAAACCAAGAAGGCCACCAAAAGTCCAAGCATTATTCAGGGTATGAAAAACTCAACTACCGCGACCCAAGCCGGCACCCTGCAAAATCCCAACCGAGATCTGCCACGATGGCCATTGCCAAGCCCAGACAGCTTTCACACACACGTGGTGGTTCCCTGCAAGGAAAGCATTGCCCAGACAGCCGCTCCGTACCCCAAAACCCACGCAAGGGGAAACACGGAGTCAATATGCTCCAGAGGAGCCCAGCACCAGCCTGCGCTCTCTGCTGGTGAGAGCTGCCAGGATGTCTCCTCCAGGAGAGGAAAGGTCAGGTCTTAACTCTGCCAATCGCTCTGTCATGAGGCTGTACCGAAGACCGAACAGCTTTTGAACGTATGAGCTTCAAAAAAACCAAATAAGTAAATTCTCAGTCCAAGAACATGGGGGGGAAAAGACCACTTCATCAAGTTCCAGGTGTTAAATGATCCATAACCTGCTTCAAGCACAATCTACCACGGCCCTGGAGCAGTGGGGGCTTGCAAGCACCCCCGTACCTCGCAGCCCCGCTCGCCCCAACCAGCAGCTGCAGGATGTGGGCTCGGGGTTTCAGGGAGCAGCAACCTTTTTCTTTTTTTCTGACTCAAGGCTGGACCAGTGACTGCATGTGGTGTTGACGCCTTCAGTAGGCTGGGCTGTCAGTTCTGACGGTGCCTGTGGTCACCGAAAAAGCACCACGGCACGGAAGGACTTGTTAGCAAGCAAAACAGTCTCAGCTCAGGGAATGTTTCCTTCATTTTGTTTATTGCCAATTAGCAGAAATTTCTCATCACTGATTTGGGTATTGAGAAAAAAAATATATATAAACAAGTAAACAATCACTTAAACAACTTCCTTGTCCCCTTCCCAGGCTCAGCCTAAGCCAGACACCTCTCCAGACCCACCACTGGGTCAGCTTCCCCGCTGCAGCACAGCAGCACAGACACCTCGTGAGTGTCCTTCCTCCTGCCCGCGTTCACGTGGCACGTGCTTATGATTTACACCGAGCTTAACTGCCTTCCTCACCCAACATCATCAGCGGCAAGCACGGAGGAACACCTACCTGCCTGCACAGCCCACTTTGGGAAGCCCAACCATCCCCACTGGTACCTGCTGAGAGACAGCACCAGCAGCCCAACCAGAGAACGCTTCTCCTCTCCTGCCTGTTACACCACCGCTCTTTGAGAAGCCTTGTGATGGCCACTCCAATGTCCACAAAAGCCCAGGAGCAGCCCACCTGGTCCCTAGGATCTGTGCTGGCTCTGCAGGCTGTAGACATCTGGTGAGGAGAAGCCCAGCAGCCCGTGGACTGATGAAGACAACCTTCAGGTTCGACACAGGAACTTGTTGGCTCTCTTATGGTCTCAGAGACAACAACATTTGTGGGTAAATCCGAAGTGTCTCCAGTCAGCCACAGCCCAAACCACCATGCAAAGACCTGAAATTCAAGGTGCCGTTCCCTACGCTTGCCCTCCCATGGGATCCCTGCACTGCAGCACCCCCATCAGCACACCAGTCCTCTCTCCAGGATTTCCTCTTCCAGCCTTTTAAACTTATCATCCAAATTCAGTTTTTTGACCTCATTCTCAACTCCTCTTAAGAAGCAGGTGGTGGCAATCTGACAGTTGCTGCAGCTCAGGGAAAAGCTGAAGCATAAGCCACCCCTCTGACCTGGGAGAGGTCGCTCTCGAGATGCCCCCAACTCTATCATCATGCCCCCAACTCTATCATCATGCCCCCTTAGGCACCAAAATTCACCAGAAAACAGCTTTCAAAACTTCTTCTGCCTGTGGGCCGCTCCTCCCTCTTCGTGTGCCCCCAGCAACATGCCTTTGGCTGAAAAAAAGCTTCTGGAACTAGGAAGTCTTTAAAGAAAGTGTTAGAAAAATGTATTATTAAGACAAGGTCATAAAAGAACAACAACTTGAGAATAGCTGCAGCTAAAAATACCTGATCCTCACACCCCTTCTTTAGAGAAAACATTATCAGATGTCACTTCCCAATGGTAAAAACATGTTTCTTTGGTTTTTTTAATTAAGGTGGTGTTTTGAACACTGGATTTTCTTGCCAGGAAACACAAGAGACCTTGGGAAAAGCCCTTGTTTGCTGCCCCAAAGATCCCACTTTTCTGTGCCATCTGATGCTAAGATACTGTCTGAAAGCAGCACCTGCAAACCTGTATTTTCTTCTAGCATGACCTAACTTTGCAAAATAACTTTCTAAAGAGAACAAAGTCTTTTGGCCACCCATACAGAGTTGCAGAGTGTTTGTGCAATATGGATTTATTTTTGTTTTTTCAATACTCCAGAGTATCGAGGTGGAGAACGTGGGAAGGAGATAACGTCAACAAGCGGAGCAGCCGTGCAGAGCAAGCGTTGGCGCAGGGTTGGAAAACGCCTCTTGTCTGACCCAAATCCTAGGCAGGACTGGGAAAATCTGCATTCTGGACAGACCGAACTGGTTACTCGGTCTGCTGCCTAAAATCCTGTCAGCTCTAAAGGGTGTAATCAATGTTCAGTGGATGGCAAAATAGCCATGATGTGCGGCAACCTGGTGGCTTCCTTCAACAGCAGGTTGAGCAGAATAAAGGGAGTCAATGAAATGTTCGCCAGCAGAGATTTGTACCACTTCATGCTTAAATAAGCTCTGGTTTATTGACCACGGACAAAAACACCCAGGAGCTACAGCAGGCAGGTAAGGGAACGCCTGTGCTGATATTTTAACAAACTGAGCACGTCCAAGGGGAAGGTTAGCACACCACACCATGCTGTTTCCTCCAAAGATGTAAATGAAATCCGGGAGCAACTTCTCTAGAAGGTCCAGAAACCTTGGTCAGATCACACTCTTTACTTTCTAACTCTTAACAAATACAGACTTTTTCCCCATTCAGAAATGCTCAAAACAATACTTTCTTTAAGAAACCACATACACACAAAATTTTATCAGTCTGTTACTTTGGGGGCCAACTCTTCCCCCTGCTGTCCCCTTCCCTCCACCGTAACACACGCAGCACACCTCTCCCTGCTCCCTGCAGGCGTTCACGCCTCTAGTCCACTTTCTCCACCGA
The DNA here is from genome assembly GCF_000699245.1 of Pterocles gutturalis. Taxonomy (NCBI): domain Eukaryota; kingdom Metazoa; phylum Chordata; class Aves; order Pterocliformes; family Pteroclidae; genus Pterocles; species Pterocles gutturalis. The sequence goes on from NW_010135548.1 coordinate 23,871, forward strand.
CAAAGTTATCTGAAACTGGCCCGATGCAACATCTAGTAGCATTGGAGACAGAGCGTGCAAGCCTCCTGCTCCCCTGAGAAGTCAGGGCGAACACCCACCAAAAAGCACCTCAAAGGACTAACCTGAAAGCAAGGAGCAGGAAGATAACCACAGCTCTGTTCTACTGGTAAAAAGTCTGCTAAAGGAGACGCACCGGTCTGCTGGAGGACCTCCCTGCCCTCTCCCCTGAGGAGGAGGAGGAGGAGGATGGGGGTTATTCTGAAGGACAGACACCGAGCAGGACCAGGGCGATGCACCGGGGAAGAGGCAGGGCTCAGCCTCCCGACCACCGCCTCCCTCCATCCGCTCAGCCCGGAGGAACTTGGAAGCCATGCCCACATGATGTCATTGCTGGGTTGGCATCTAAATAAAGGAAGCTTTTTATAGAATTTCCCACTGACAAACTTAATCCGGTAAACCCCCGATAGCTGAGACTTCATCCAGCAGAAGGAAAGGAAAAGGGAAAACAATAACCGTACCACGGCCAAGGCAGGGGGTGGCGGCTCAGGAAAGAAACCAAAACAAACCCAAGCTGACTCCCTAATACCTGCACGTTGGATAAAAAGCCCAGATAAGAGCAGCGCAGAGCGCAAGCGAGATGTGTTTGCACACCATCTGTCACAAGGAAGCGCAGCCTATTTCTGCACCAGGGGAGGAGAGAGGAGGAGGCAAACCAGAAGGGAGGATAGGAAGAGAAAAACTTTGCCTAAAGAGAAGAAATAAAACGTACTTCCACATGCAAAGGGTTTTCCAGCTTCATGTTATTCATGTGGCAATTACTGTCCTTCCTAAGAGCAAACTGGGGGTCTCTGCATGTCCAGGAGACTTGACTGCAAACACCTTAAGCTCAAATCATCAGCAAACAGCATTTGCTGGAAGTCCTACAAAGATATACTAATGAAAGCAAAACCATCCAGCAGTGTGGTTGAGTTCATGTGCGCTTCTGTGTGTGTGTCATCCTCTTCTTCATGACTCTTCATCACTTCCTCTGCGGAGCGGTTCCCCTTCCTGCCTCTGCTCCTCGCTGCGCCTTCCCCAGGCATCCCCACGGAAAGCAGCCCGACCGCCCGGTGACTCACGCTGCGCTCATGGGGGTGGGAACTGCTCCCATGCCCAGCTTCTAAGGACACAGCCTTTTATGGTATTTTTAGCCTGGAAGCTGTTGTGGTTTGGAGCACTTTGCCTTTTGTCTCGCAGAAGCCTCAGTGAAAAGAGCTTGTGCTCCTCCAGGCTCGTGACGAAGAGCCCCCACGGGTGATGAGCAAGGCAATGCCAGGCTCCGGGTTCTTCCTCACGCGGCCGTGCCAGGGATGCTCAGGGACGTCACCCACTCCATAGGGCAGCACCACGGCCCTCCTGTCCGCACCATGGGCTGCTGGGTGGCTCCACTGCCCCACAGCCCAACTTTCCAAGGAGTCATTCCCTGCATCCCCTGAGCCTCACCACCCTGTGGCAATACACTGACCCCCCTCTCCACCATCTCCCGTGACAAGCCACCAGACACACTGGTTCTACCCTTGATGGGCTGCCGGCGTACCAGAAGCTGGCAGGACTGCCAGAGTCCCACCTGCCTTCCCTTGGGACTGCATCTCTCCAGCAAGGAGAAAATTAACCCTGTGGGGTTTCTATCCCAGAAAAATGTAGCTGAAACAGGGCAAGAGGTTATTAGGGAAAAGTACGCAGGGGTGGAACTGAAACAAAAGCACCATGGAGGAGCGCGGTGGCAGAACCTCTCCAGGCTTGTGGACCACAGCACATGCAACTCAAACTGGGCAAGGCAACGGAGCAGCCTCAGCTGTGCCCTTTAAAAGCTGAGGGTCACAGGTGAGGTTAAAAGAGCATCCCAAAACCCTACCCCACAGGGCTTGGAACAGGACTCTGCCTGAAAACACCCAGCGGGTTGCTCTCCAGGGCAGCTCTCTGCTCCCCTCTGCACCTGAAGCATGATGTGTCCTAGAAGATAAATGCTTGAAAGCTTCTGCATCCCAGTCACAACTCCAACCAGATGCTGATTTTAGTCCTTTTAAAGCTGTTAAATTCAAGAGGAAATTAGATCATCATCTGCACACACCTAAAAAGGCCAGGAGAACAGCTATCAGGATGAAGGAAAAAGTAGGAATCAATCCTCCCGATGCAAAGCCACCGACATTAAAGACATTTTTTTTTTTATTCCTTCTGAAATCCCAGTGCGCTCTAGAAGGGTTCAGCTTACCAGGCAGGACAGATAAATGACAGATGTCCCGACAGACAGACTCCACCAAGTGAGAAGACACAGTGAAAAGCTGCTCTGGAGCAACTTCTCAGGTCGACAGAAAGAGGTGAGCCAGAAAGACGATGTCTCTCACCAAAACCCCCTCCAGCCCTAATGCAAGCTAACAGGCGATGCCATGCATTGCCCTGGGCACAGCAACCCCCAGCATCTGCCGCACAAGCTGCTCCACACCTGGGGCACAGCCAGAGCTCCCCAGACAGACCAAGACGGAGTCTTTTGCTCCCGAAGCAGATTAAATCTGCTTTCCCAGTTTAGGGAGTCTTCCTGCTATTAGATAATGGATCGAGATTACAGAATTAAAGTCAAAAAAAAAAAAAAATCACGTGAAAGGCTCCATCCTGTTCAAAGCAATACAATGAATTTCCTGTAGTCTTGCCCTAAAGACCACACCATCACACACGATTACAATCCCATCTTACTGCTAAGTCCTGCAGAGCCAGCTTAGTGATAGGAAAGCAAAACGAGCTCCGTCTTGCCTCATCTCCCATTAAGCTACTAACTACACACAGCAGCGGTTGTGCAAGAGGTAGGGCAAGGTACTTAATATTCATTATCCTTTACTTGGATCAGCATTATCAAATTTGATTTGTAAAACAAAAATCAGGAAGAAAAACGGACTGAAGACAATAACAAGCCTAAAGCTCCCATGGACAGAAATGGGATGCGTCCAAGCCTGAACTGGGGTTCGCATCTCCCACGCCAGAGACCTCTCTGCGTGAAGCCTTCAGTTATCCCAAACTGTCAATTGTACCCTGGGGAAAGGCAGGGAAAGGAGGAAGCCGGTCTGCCCAAACACGCTAAACTCTGCAGTCGCTGCAGGTGTCTTGGTGCTGCTCTGCCCTTGGTCTTCTGGCAGAGCCCAAGGACCTGCCCCACCAGACCACCCACCCGCCCGCACCTCCCGCTGCGCAGGACACCCACACTGAACAGCATTTTGATACCTCCTCTACCAACAAGAAAGTTTTCCCAGACAGCAGGTTCTCTGCAAACCTAAGAGCATGGGATGCCGATCCCCACACAGCAACAGCCTTCCCTGACGCAGAAGTCAGCCGGTGCCGGTGTGACCTGGACTGGGATGGAGCCGTGCTGAGACACATCCAGGCTTTCCGGCTGATGGTGTCTCCAAAGGAGCAAGCCCCTCCGAATGCTTGCAGCCCTCTCCTCCTCCAGCAAGCACTCCGGTGACCACGCTGCTGATCCCCACCAGGGCTGGGGTGCAGCTCCCCCGGAGCACACCAGCCCGGGGGTGCTGGGAGAGCTGCAGGAAGGGGTGGATGGCTTTCTCCCCCTCCTCGTGGGGAAGGGGCTCCCTTCAAAGGCAGGCTGTGGAGGATGCGAGGCAGATGCACCTCTCCGCAGGAAGAGGCATGGGCTTACAGCACCAGTTAGCTGCAGGACACAGCTCTGGCTCCGCCGAAAGGAAGGGGAATGCTGCTAGTGCATTTACAATGAAAGGCAGCTCTCCACCGGTCTTCACACAACGCCCATTCACATGAGCAAGAAGCACCTCCTGGAAAGGCTAAGCTTCTCCAAGCTCCGGTTCCATGAGTTTTCCCTGCTTATCTTCTTCCTTCCTCCTCCCAGATTTGCAGATCGGTTTAAGCCCGCAGCAGCTCCTGCTCCGGACACTTCTCAAAGCAGTTTGCATCATCAGGGTTACGCTTGATGTCATGACTACAGGAATCCTTACAATGGCGGGGGGAAAAAAAAAATCCGAGCAGTTACATCCTGCACAGGACCTGCAGATGGTATATTCCTCCCAGCAGGACCAAGTTCTTGATGAGACAGGTAAGAGCTTTCCAGAGAGAGATGCAGACAGTGGCAGCAGACCCCAGCACCCAACTTTCAAAGCCCTTGAAGATGAAAAGGAAGATCTTCACTGCCATCCCAGCCAGGAGAAAAGAAGGGGACAGAGGACGGGGTCACAGGTGGTGCTTAAAATAGACCACCCATCATTTTACAGGAAGCGGGGGGGAAAAGCCAAAAGAGAAGCACCCCACTGTCTGCACACTTCATGACCTGTAACCTTCACCATCCTTTGCAGGGTCACAGCCTTCAGCCAAGGATCTGCTTGGCTGGAACGGGTCTGCAAGGTACACAGTAACTGCAGGGCTGGAAAGCTTTGCAAGAAAGTGCAATAGAAAAAATAAAAAACAGCTGGGCAGGTTCTGCCTGACAACTCATTTTTTCCCTGTGCAATACAACGCCGCGTGGAGAGACGTGGCATGAATCAACCCATTCTGGCAGCGCACGTCTAGCCAGGAAGGGCAGGACGAGGGGAACACCCTCCAAAGGGCTCTGTTTACCCAGCGGGAGCCAATGCAATCCCTACACAAAGCCTGTAAGAACATTTAAGCCTCAAAAGCCATCTGAAACAGGTCCGTTCTCCCCTCCCACTCCATAAATACAATCCAAATTGGGTCATCTCCTAACAATAAATGAATGACACTCATTTAAGCCTCCTCTGCAGTGCTGACATAATCTCAGTCCTTTCATTCTCCTTGTACTGCAAGTGCTAAAGATGCTTTTGTACATCCTCTGAAGTACTCCATTTAAAAAACCATGGTAACTGGGGCATTGCATTCAGCTGCTCTTGAAAAAAAGCCATTGCCCTTCCCTCTTAACAGGAGGCGTGGACAGAAAAACATTGCCTGATGCAAACTCAGCTCCACCAGCATGTCTGGAGTTGGGCACTAGGGATGGGGGTGACCATGACTACTGGGTACCACTGGGTCTGCGGCGTGAAAATCACCGGCAGTGTGATGGCAGCTGGAGAAAGAGAGCCCTTACCTGTGTCCTGCAGCTAAGCGGCACCCAAACGTCCCATCTTAAGTCATCAAGCATGACAGTGCAACCGCAGCATTCAATAGGTAAAACACCGTATTTTCCTTAAAAACTACTGAGTGCTCCTAAATCTCTCCGATGCTTTTAGGGGAGGATGACAGGATTATTCAGTTCCAGTATTTTAGCATGACAAGGGCTGGAGGAGCAAAGAATCAAGTTTTTCTGTTATCTTTCCATGGCAGTAAAAGTTTAAGGGGTTTCGGTGTTGTGGGTTTTTTTTTTTTTCTTGCTCATTCCTAACACCTCAGAACTGTGACACTTTCCTGCATGGCAGCTTTTGAAGTTTTCTGCTGGCACCGGCATCTTCCTCCTTTCTGAACTGGAAACATTCGGAGGTGTGGGCACAGGGATCAGATGGAAAGAACTGGGCAGCTCCCACTAAAAAAGCTATTAACTGGGAAAAAAACACCGTCGTAAAAAAGGGACATTTGCCTAAGATGGAAGGCCCTTTTTTTTTTTTAAAGAAAAACATTCATAGGTCTGCATTCATTAAAAAAAAAATCACATGCACCAGCAGCAGAAAGTCTAACAACTTTAACATGATTTAACTGTTGCACTATCCCTTACATACAATTTTAGCAGATTTTTTTCAAATCCCACTACCTACTGCTACAAAGCCACATCCCAAGACTTAAGGTTTTAAAACCAGAAGCCTTTAACCACATCCTATCCTGTTACAGAGGCTGTTCCCGAAATGATGCCCAGGGAGACACCTTGCGCCTGTCTGTCGAAGCAGCTTCAGATTCCCAGCAGCACTGCTGCAGAGGCTGTGCGACAAAATCCATCTGACAGAGGTGAAAGCTTGGGAGAAAGGTGCAGAGATTGCACTTCC
>NW_010135549.1:0-42608 GCF_000699245.1 Pterocles gutturalis
CTAACATTCTGTGATTCTGTGATTTTTAATAGGATCACTAGAAAATGAACATAATCTTTTTTTCTTATAAAACAATACTTGGTAGGATTATCACAGTTGTATTGGATAACAGGAGGAGGTTAGCCAGCTACCTTATTACTTTTAGTGATGTTGCTGCACATTTTATTAGATATTAGACAACCTGAGAGGTGTCTCCATTTACACATGCTTTCTTGCATGGGATTGCAAGTCTTACAGCATTAGAAACATTGTAATTTCATTCTTTTCCCATTCTCAAAATATAAACATACTGGTTATTAGTGTTCTGGACAAAATGATGAATTTGCACAGCAACCGCTGCTGACCACTAATATTTGACGTGTTTCTTGGTTCTTTTAATTTTTGAATACTGTTTACTGCATTTTTTCTGAACAACGCATTCTTAAAGCATGTAGTGTTTTGTGATGTTTCATTATACTATGTGCATTTTATTTTGCCTTTTCCCTTTTGTCTGGGGCAAATATAATGATTCACTTATTATTATTTCACACATTCATTTAATTTACTCTATTGTTCAGGGGAAAAAATGCTGAATGATGGGTGGGTTTTTCCCCAAAGTCTTTTTCCTGTCTTGAATTTAAGCATTTAAAGGCTTCTCCAGCAGTGAAACTTAAACATACATGCAGATGATGACATGGCATCCTGTGAAAGTATCATTGTGAAATGGGCTATATTCTTCTTCAAGGACCTGTCATCACACTAATGCCAGTCATAAAAAACAGCAGCTCTGGCAGCTGGCATTAAGCATATGGGTTACTCTCTGTGTTTGCGCCTTATTTTTCTGATTAAGGCTATGGCTCATGGGTAACACTGAGTTTTCAAAGCCCTCTTCTTGCCCATTGATAATGAGTGAAGCTTTTGTGTATCTACAAAGTTAAAAGAGAACCAACATCTTTAAAAGTCTACTGGCCTATCTCCTAACCTTTAAACCCACTGAACAAGGTGACCCTGGCAGCTACGTAAAATAAAAAAAATTGTTAAATGTTGTTGATTCTCCTATCTTATGGAGGGTATCTGTATGGTGAGTTACAGCCTTACCTGATAAAAAAGCATAGTTAAGCTATCTCTAACAATGACAAACTGACATGCCAAATTATTGCAATGGCTTTGAGACTCCATCCTCAGCTTCTTACAGCCCTGAAGTATAATTATGTTCAATATGCTTGCCTTGTCTCAGACTTTTAGGTTAGTACTTTAGATTTAACATCCATAGTTGAGAACTCCTCTCCCACTTTCATGCTGTTGTCCTCAGTTTGTGATCAACAGCTTTTCTGGGCCTGACAGGCTCCCATGTGCCTTTGAAATTCTCCCTTCTCCCCTCTTTTTTTATTTAAACTTCCATGACTTCACCAGAATGATATCTTCACAAGCCAGTAAACATATCTTTGGTGAAGTTGTGCTGAGTTTTCTCTGTCTTCCAGCCATTGTATGCTGGCTTTGATATTTCAGAGATGTTTTTGTTCTTGCTTCTCTGTGAGGGAGACTACAACATGGGGAAGACTCAGAGTCTCAAATAAACTCTCACTCCAAGATTTTAACTGGGCTTGTTTACCTAGTACTTTGTACCCAGTGGAAAATAACACTGAGCTCCAAGCAGGTCTGAGATGGCGTGGGCAGCTTCTGCAGAGATAGCTGAGAAGTCTCCTTGTATGGCAAACACGGAATGAACCACTTCCACCTGGCAGTGTCGTCTTCTTTCCAGGGCATGATGCTACTAGCCAGGCTTTGTAATACAGGAGTGTAGGATGACACACATACCCTGGAGACACGATTCCTGTTCTTCTAAGACTAGGAGTAAGTCTATTGGGTTTGTTTGGCTTTGTCTTATGATTTATTTCATTTCTTCTGTTTAGCAACCGTGCCCTTTGCCAATGGGGAAGAATCATCATTCTGCAACATTTTCTCCTTCCAGCCAGGAACCATACAGCTGAGCACACAGGGCTTCTCCAAGCTAACACACTTTGTTATGTTGTTCTGCTTCTTTTACTCTCCTTTCATCCCCAAGGGAAACAAGAGACTCCATCTGTGTCAGCAAACCCCTCAGACTTTCAGTGGTTTCCTCAGGGAGATTATTTTCCAGCTTAATGCAGTGAAACCCTGGACACTCTCTTGTCTCTCCCTCCTACTCTTTTTCCGACAACTAGACATGCCCTTTTGCAGATGAAAGTAGTTACCTTGTTATCTCAGGTTGTCTTTCCTAAAAGGTTAACTAGTTCCCTCTCTGTCAGCTGTTGGGTGTGAGAAAGGACTCATACAGAAGAGTACTGATTTTTCTATTTCCCCTTTCCCTTTCTCCTCAGAGGTGGGACATCTTGACTCAGTTTGTCCTGTTACTTTCTTGGTGGTACCTTTTTTCTTGCTGACAGAGCAAGCCAACCATGACCCATTAAGCTGACCAGGAAGAAATAGATTTTGTGGCTGTCATACCAATGTGACTCCAGAAAGGGAGTATCTATTACATACCTATTATATATTCCATGTATTTAGTATCTATTATCATGTTTCCTTACTTAACTGTAAAACCTTCCAGCAGTCCTTAATGTTCTCAGCATAGACAGCTACTGGAGTAACACTGCAAGTTGATGAGTTAAAATTTGGTTGTTGTGTATACAGTGAAATGGAAGTGACTCTGCCCATATAATTCCTCTATGTTTCCCCTGTTTTATAAAGAGTAAAAGCAATGTGAATATCTCTTAATTTAAAATATGGCTAGATAATATTTAGCTTGCTCTGCTGTCCAGTGAAAGCTGGGTCAAGAGCTTGTTTGAGTGCTCATATTTGTGTTGTTAAAAGGTGGGATAAAAAAAAAAAAAGAATAAAAGCATGTGTTAAATTATATGTCTATAGGGAGTGAAAGTTTTTTTAAAAAAATTGGGTTACACTTATAATGCAGTGGCTGTGGTTATGCTATAATTAGAATGTAATTACATTGTCTTTATAATTCTGGTTACTTGTAATTAACATTAATGCATATGAGGAAGTAAACTACATATCTGAATTGCTTATTAGTTCCCTGTTAGGACTAGAGCCTATAAACATATATGGAAGTTTACTCACCAAATATTTTCATTGGCTGTCACTGAATGACTCGTGACTGAAGCTATGAATGGGTGTTTTTAGGCAGCAACTCTTAGATTCTAGCTAAAATTAAGTTAACTGCACTAACCACTTTGGATTTACCTGTTGCAATTACCCTGAAGTTACACTTTGATTTTTTTAATTTTTTTTATTTTTTTTTGTGGTAGGCATGTAAAGAATTGGTTCTGCTGTAGAGTTAGTGCTCCAGCTATAATAACCGCAATGCAAGTGCAGCGCATTCCAACCAGTTCAAACTGTGCCATAGAGTGGAACAGGCATTTTTTTTGGCTACACTTGTTTGTAACTGAAATTTGTCCCAGGACTTCTAGTTCCAGAAGCTAACTGTCTTAAAAATAGCTACTAGCAATAAGAAAAGCTGGGAGTCCTCCCTACAAGGGAAGATGCAGTATTTTCAACCTTTCTATAAGAAGTGGTAGGTAGCAGGGTCCCTTTCTGTCCTGGCACTCCTAAAGGGAATGTAAGCAGATGAGTATATTTGCAATAAGATGCCTTGTACAGATAGCTGGAGTCTTTAAAGAGCTCAGGAGGGAAAACAAATGCTATTCTTTAAAAACAAGGCTACTTTTTCCCTTCTCTTTGGGATCTTAACTCTTCTTGTAGAGAGAAAGAAGAGGACTTAATCTTGCGTGATGCATGGAGAAGGAGGAAGTTTGCGTTTAAGGATGTATCTCGCACTTGCATTCAAAAAATTCGTGTCCAAATGCCATCCATTTCCAGCCTTTCTGCTCATCCCCAATATGTATGATAACCTCATAATGAATGAATATCAGAAATAGGTTTCTATAGATTAGATGCATGATAAATTGCAGTGCTTCTGAAAATCTGTTGTGGCAATGACCATTGAACTAAGGAGAATTTACATGACCAACCATTAAAATTGATCCAGTCTGTATTTCAGATAGTCCCTAAATACATATCAATGTGACAAATGGACATGGCTATACTGTGCAGGCCAATAAGCTGTGCTTCAAGAGGATCGTAAATACTTATTGACACATACACTGCTCACAATGAACCTCAATTTAATGAAGTAGAAATGGGATTTTGGAGTCTCTTGTATTCTCTTAATTACAGATCCTAAAAGGTTACTTATTCTGCAGGCTGAAAAGGCTTCCTAGTGAGTAAAATCCTGTCAAATATACGGTCAGTACTGTGGTTATGTATGGGGAATGGTCAGGCAGAACTGAAGATAAAGGAAGCCTTCACAATCATTTCTTCCGTGCAGAATGAGGATTTATCAGCTGTGGTTTCTTTGTGTCTCTGTTCCCCTCATGGAAAGTTATTAAGAGTGGAGTGCATCAGTAGCACAGATGCACCATGTGAATCTTTCCGGTGTAAATAAGAGATACCATCACCCCAGGAGGCTCCTAAGCTTTGCCTCTCAGTGATCTCAGGGGAATTCCCTTTTTATTCCAAGGTGGGGGGGTGGCAGTATAAACCTATTTACCCCAGCCCTCTCCTGGGGGGGCTGAGCAGAGGAATGGAGATTTTGGCATCGGCTGTACACATTAAAGCAGGTTATAGTAGATCTCATGAGCCCTCTGCTTTGTTAATGTTGTTTTTATCTCTAAGCATTTATCACACAGATGTTATGCTGCCAGAAGATACTGATTACTGATATCGATTACAATTAATGTTATCTGTAACCACTGAAATAGAAACTTTCACTGGTTATGGTGGGAACTTCTTGGGTTCAATGGGAGGTATTCAGTCACTTGAATCTAGGTAAACATTAGCATTTCAGATGGCTTGGGTATCTAAGATGTCTTCACGAGACTAGCAGGACCTTTAAGGGACCTTTTCCTTCTGGAGTGGCAGCTAGAAGCAAGCAGGGAAACCCTGAGCCATCTCAGCTGCTATTTATAATCATAGAATGATTCTCAATATCTTGGGTAACCAGGTCTCCTGTTTCCTTATGGAGAGGACACACATTTTCCCTGGTCTTCCTTTTATCATAGACATATCTATAGAAGTTTTTCTTGTTGCCCTTGACATCCCTGGCCAGATTTAATTCTATCAAGGCTTTAGCTTTCCTAACCTGATCACTGACTTCTCAGACAGTTTCTCTGTATTCCCCCAAGGCCACTTGTCCTTGCTTCCACCTTCTGTATGCTTCCTTTTTGTGTTTGAGTTTGCCCAGGAGTTCCTTGTTCATCTGTGCAGGCCTCCTGGCATTTTTACCTAACTTCTTCATTGTTGGGACGCATCGTTCCTGAGCTTGGAGGAGGTGATTCTTGAATATCAAAGAGCTTTCTTGGGCCCCTCTTCCCTCCAGGGCTTCATTCTATGGTACTCTACCAAGCAGATCCTTGAAGAGGCCAAAGTCTGCTCTCCTGAAGTCCAGGATGGTGAGTTTGCTGTGTGTCCTCCTCGCTGCCCTAAGGATCTTGAACTCCACCATTTCACGGTCAAGGCAACAGTCTTTGGCAACTGAATCCCCTTTTACATTGCAGGTCCTCTTGGGGTGGAGGGGGTGACAGAAATCTTCAAAGTGACTCTCAAAGTATTTTTACAGTGAAGGAACAGCTGACTAACTTCCTTTTCCAGCAATTGCTCAGTAATTACAGTCTGTGCTGTTCATTCCTTTGCACTGAAAGAGCCAAGGATCTTCCTGCAATAAAAGATAGAAAACTTCTGTGCGACTATCACAAGTATTTATCTCTGCATGGGAAGGAGAAGGTTGCAGTCATGGGTTACACCAAGACAGGTGAACCTAAAGGAAGGGTAAAATTTGAAGATCTCATTCTCCATTGTGCCATCATCACTTTTAAAACTACAAAGGAAATATCAAATGGAGGGAGAAAGAGTCCCAATGAGTATAGTAACAGTTTGTCTCCACTATGCACAGCTGCAGAGCAAGACAGAAACAGTCCCGAAGTCTGAATTTTTAGCTTACTTGATTCATCACAGTTTTAATTCCTTAATGCCAGTCGTGGTTTGTTTTTTTTTTTTTTTCCCCAAGAGGAGCCCTTAGGTTTAAATGTACATTTAAAATTAAAAAAGTTTCTATTTTTTAAAGTCATAAAACAAAGAGTATATGTAGATTATATTTTTATTTGTCCAAGTTCTTCACCATAACTGTAGATACAGGATACTTCACTTTCCTTTCCTAAAACCAGTGGGCTTTAGAATGCAGCTCTTCCTGCAAAGAGTTAATTGAAGCAAATAAAGTTCTTAAATTGTTAATAATCCTCCCAATTTGATCTTGTTCTTTTTCCCCCTCAAGCAGTAAGAGGATAAGTGCAAGTGATAGCCAGATTTATAAATTATTTCTTGCGAGCTGAATGCTTTAAAAGGGAATATAAAAATCTGCTGTGTGTCAGGCGATCCATGGAGGCATTAGCAAGCGTGGCTGATTCTCAGTCCCCTGAAAGCAGGAGTGATAATTCGTAAATCTAGGAACTGTACGTGGAGAATGGTAATTTGTCATTAGTAAGATTAACATGATCAAGGGAATAGAATAGATTATTTACATATAAAATACAGAAGATCATTGATGCAGCAGTGATGAATAAATACATTTTGATAAAATTAAGTCAGTATTTTTGGGAATCAATACAAGAGTTTTTAGCTGTCATATAACACTGCAGCTCATGTTTTATGTTGTATAAAGTGTATTGTCTATTTGACAATGGTTATATAGATGGATTTTTTTGGCCTGGGCTTCCTTGTTTAATCTACCTGTAGAACAATCCTTTTGAAACACTGTACATTTAGCCACAAATTACTTTTCTTAGTTCCTCTAGAATGAAGTGCCACTTAAGATGTAGAATATCTGAGCACTTACATACTCTTTAAAGGGACATGACATTTTTATTGTTGCGGTTTCATATTCTAGTTAATTTTTTTTTTTTGTTCAAGTAGATTTGCCTTCTTCCAGAGAGAAACTATCACAAATAATTTAATACATTTTGATCATGTTTTCTATGCTGACTAAATTACAGTTGCTGACACGGTTCATTTACTTACACAAACTGTTCTTGTGCTCACACTGTTGCTCAAAAATTCAACATTATCAGGTGAAAAATATTGCATAAAGATAGGAAGCCATTATCCTGACCACTAAGCAACGCAGAATGAAATATCAATTGGCAAGTTGTTAACTCTGATTTTCAAATACACCATTTGCAATGACTTGTAACTACCTACAATAAGTGGTTATAACCTTTTTTTTTTTTTTAATTTTCTGAAAGCTTCAGTAAACTATGCTATCATAGTGTTTAAAGCAAATTACTTAAGGAATATTGCTCAAAGCAAGTGCTATGCAAGGCAGTAAGTGACTTTTGTGGGTGACTGCGCACTGAAGCAAAGCTATGAGGTTTGCTAATGTGAACATGGTTTATTTTCAGGAAGATTCCTTTGCCATAGATGTTTTTGACAAAATCAGCTCTTGATCTTGCTGATGTGAATCTGTAAAATGCTACACGTATGTAGACCCAGGGACTTTAGTGGGATTGTTCATGTGCATAAAATTACTTGTGTGCCTGCAAGTTGAAGGCTCAGGGCACTGGAGAGATTTAATCATTAAAAGGTGAAATACAGGCATTTTTGTTATACTTTGTTATACTGTGAAAAAGCACAAGTCAGTCTCAGTTACAGGATTACTCTTCTCACAGAACAGGATATCCAAGAAAATAAAACAAACCAGAAGACAACGTTGTTTTGCAGCAATATAAGCTTTGAACATTCTATGCCGTAGGTTGCTCAGACTTCCATTGACATCATGAGGGGGCTGTGTTTAGGTGAATAATTTTTTTGGCAAGGGCAAACAAATGAATACATGCTCAAGGGAGAGCTAAGCTAAAAGAAGAGAAGGCCAGAAATCCAGGACTTATGCATGTAAGGTTACTATGACTTTGCACACAACCACAGTATTTCACTCAGTTACATGTTTTTGCTTGTAATCGAACAACTAATTCACAAGTGCATTAACCTGCAATAAGCACCCATTTGCTAACCACACTGTTGCCTACCCAGGGCTCAGGATGGTTCCTTTTGCACTAATATGTAGAAATAAATTAAAAGGAAATAGATGGATAGATGCATGCATTCCTGGGAAGATATAAATAATATGGAGTGTCTGAACAACCACCCCATGGTTGTTCAGCTTAGTAGAGAAAGTATGAAAGAAAAAGAGGTAGTTTTGTATCAGCTTTCAGTGGTGAAGGCTTGACCATATGGAGATTTCTCCTATCCTGCTCCAAAATGGATCTTTAAATCTTCAGTGGCCAGGTTGACAAGTAACTCCATAGAGATGACAGATACTTCCTGAGCTTCAGATTTATTATTTAAAATAATTGTAGATTACAAAGACTGCGTATTTCCTTAATAGGAAAAAAATGAATGAATTCATGCTCTTATTGTTTCTTCCCCATCTTGAAATCTGGATGAAGTCTGGAATTTTCAGAGAAAACTAAAGTTTTCTGAAAGATGTATGCTTGGCGTCTGAGGTCATATTTGTCACTCCTAAACTAAGGCATTTATCTAGGGACAGAATTCAGAAGCGCTGTTATCCCAAACTGACCATATAATCAACATAGAAAATGAAATCTCTCCACTAATTGTATAAGAGAGCATAGGGCAACTGTTTGCACAAATTGCATACATAGTAGAAAGGGCTACTATTACATGGATTAAATTTGGCTTTTAAGTGCCTTCGAAATGCCCAAGCATGATTTTTACCCTGAAATTAACTTCCTATAAAATTCCTAATAAGAAGTATTGCGATCTAACTTAGAGACAAGGATCTGTGGTAACCCTTCAAATTAAGTGTCTCAAATGAATAATTACTTTCCCAAACCAAAAAGTTCAATTTAATAATATATTTATTGTGTGTTAATTAAAGCTTATTGAAATGATATTTTGGGGTAAGTTTAATGACTGTATTAGAATGATGTAGACAAACACAAAAGATACATCTTTTCTGCTTTTTTGTTAAACCAGTAAATATTGATAATAATTTTTACATCTTTCAGAACTTCACTTTATATTAATTGAGTTTCCACACTGGAGAAACAAAGGTGTTAAAATAGTGCAATTTTCACTTCAGCACTGTCTCATTACTCAAAATTCTGTCATAATGGATGACAACTGGTCATGCCCTCTTAACTAGAGTATGAATTTCACCATAAGAATAAGTGATAAAATAAAAGAGAAAAATGTTCATTTCAAATATGACTTTTGGGCACTAAAACTCTAGACAAGAGCAACAATGGCAGCAACTGTATTGTGAGTAGATCCATGAACTGTTGCAGGCAAAGATTTTAACGACTCAATTCACAAAACAAGGTTTTTAAATAGGTGACTTTTTATATATTAATAAAAAATTCCTATAAAACATTTCTAAATCAGATGGGCAATGGTTTTGTTGCTGATGGTTAAAAAGTACATTGACTGCTTTGATATTATTGGAGTGGTGGTTTTTAGCTGGCTTGACCTGAACTTTTTGGAATTGTCAGTTCAGGAAGAGTTTTGGGGGTTTAACTTTTATCCGAATAAGGAATGGAAAATTGTTTGAAATCTAGAAAATTATTTGAGAACTATACTCCATTTCCTCTGCCTCTATTAGCTGTGATGGAAAGACAGCAGCACCAAGGAGCTTACACTGTAAATGTACTGTGTGCAAAGATGTGCTAGTCTACTATACCTTTTAGAAAACTGAGCCTCAGGCTCTAGTAAATTTTGTGGTGAGTTCTGACTGTGGTGCTCTGCATCTTTGGAAGTGGTAAATACTCTCTGTGCAGCAAGGCACATCCACACCCTTCCCTTTGCTGTTCTTCCAGGATTTCTGTCTTTCCCTGTAGGTCCCTATTTTGCTAGGTCCCTGTAGACTAGCCTCACTGCACAGGAACGCAGACATAGACTTCTGTGAGTCCCAAGAACTCTGCAGGAAGCTAATTTGGCTCACAGAGAAATATATGCAACTTTTCTCTGGCTTCAGAGAAAGGTGGAATTTTGCTTTCTGTTTTGTATTTAAACAGACTCAAAATCTCAAATCAAGACACCATTGGTCCTACTGAGTTCCACCTGGCTCATGTCAAATCCATGTAACACCCCAAGTTTTATATGGTTTAGGAAAAAACTCATAAATTAAATCAGAATGACTTGAAAGGCTGAACTTTAGTGAACTTTAGGACAAAATGGAGCTGAGCTGCAAGCTTCTGTGAAACCTGAAACCAAGTGGATTTTGCCTGGCTTCTTTTGAGGTTCATGAATTTTGAAAAGACCCATAATGTTGCCAGTTTTTACTATTTTATCATGAAACTTGCCCTACCTGGTGTTTTCTTTAAAGCCTCCATTCTTGAAATGAAGTGACCATGTGAGAATCTCATATTTCGTTATAAAAAGAGCAGAAGTTTCCAGTCCCTGTGGTTGTGGCAAAAAGCTTGAACATACGCCCAAGTCCACCAACAGTTCAAAACAAAAGGTGACTCTAGAGACTCTATCATTATCTTTATTATTTTAAACTCATAATTTTAAGGTCTTAGCTAACAGTTTTTGAGCAGGAAATATAGCCCACCATCTGCAGGTGGACAGAGGACACTGAGGTTTTTTTCCCCCTTGTGTTGTTATGATGCTTCAGAAGACAACTTCAAAGCAAAACACTAGATTTGGGTATTGGCAAGCCTGGCTCCAGATATGACAGTTGTGGCAATGTCTCTCTGCTGAAACCCTGCATCCTTGTGTACCTGGGTTTTGTGTAACCAGTGAGAAAAAAATGCAGAGAAGTGTTCAAATAAGTCTTCTAACTCTGGCCCACATTCAGTAACTGTATTGTGTTTGCATGGAAAGGTTTTGGTAGCAGGGGTCTACGTGGGTTGCTTCTGTGAGAAGGTGCTAGAAGCTTCCCACATGTCCGATAGAGGCAATGCCAGTTGGCTCCAAGACAGACCTGCTGCTGGCCAAGGTCGAGCCCATCAGTGACGATGGTAGCACCTTTGTGGTAACATTTTAGAATGGTGAAACAAACTTGCTGCAAAAATAGCAGTGGAGAGGGGAGTGAGATGTGAGGGAAGAAACTCTGCAGACACCGAGGTCAGTGAAGAAGGAGGGGGAGAAGGTGCTCCAGACACCAGAGCAGAAACTGCCCTGCGGCTTGTGGTGCAGCCCATGGTGAGGCAGCTGTGTCCCTGCAGTCATGGAGGTAACAGTGGAGCAGAGATCCATCCACCTGCAGCCTGGAGACGACCCCATGCTGGAGCAAGTGGATGTGCCCAAAAGAAGCTGTTACCATGTGGGGCACTGGCCCTGGAGCAGGCTCCTGGCAGAACCTGTGGCCCCATGGAGAGTGGAGCCCATGCTGGAGCAGGTTTGCTGGCAGGACTTGTGACCCTGTGGGGGACCCATGCTGGAGCAGTCTGTTCCTGAAGGACTGCAGCTGGAGGGAGGGCCAAAGCTGGAGCAGTTTGTGAAGAACTGCAGTCCATGGCAAGGACTCATGTTGGAGGAGTTCGTGGAGGACTGTCTCCCGTGGGATGGACCCCACGCTGGAGCAGAGGAGGAGTGTGAGGAGTCCTCCCCCTGAGGAGCACAAATAAGCTTATTTATTATGACCATGTATGGCACTGTGTTGTGCTTTTCGATTGTCTGTTGATTATGCCAATTGTTTTGGCTGGTGCTGCCTCTGGAATTGTTAAAGACTTTATTGCTCATGCTCAGAGAAAGAATTTGATGCCAGAGCCAGGGAATTTCACTGGTATCAGTCTTACAATTTTACATTACTTACATTTCATGGACCCAAAATTCATCTGAATGGACCACATATCTTTCGTGAATTTTGCTCAAAGACATTGTAACTGCTGCTGAAAATCCAGCCTCATTGTAAGTGTTTAGGTCAACAAAAATTATAGACACCAGTACAGAATATTTTGGTATGCCACTAGCAGAAAAAATGTATTGGTTGGGAATTTCAGTCATGTTTTTGTGTTATTTAATTTGGGAGAATTGATAATGTTAATAGTTGAGAATTAGCTGCCTTTTCTGAATTAAGCTAAACCAGTTATCAGAAAAGTTAACAGAACTAAAGGTCCAGTAACTTGATGTATTTTGTACAACAGCCGTCCATTTTATTCAGAAAACATAAAGCTATGATATTTTTATGGAACAAGATCTCCTTGTGTTAACAAAGATGGCAAAGTTACTGTTTCAGAAAGAATTTGAAGTGCATAGTGTTTGCTAAAGGTAATAGCAATCCTTCTAGTTTCATATTGTATAAATTTTATCTTTTCTGGAGATTTAAGAACCTAATAGGGATAACTAATCTGCAGCTTGCATATAAAAATATCAGGTGTGTTAGCCATGTAGTAACAACACCGCCAATTTAATCCAGTCTAGCAAGAGTATACTTCGGTAACAGGCACATGAAACTGATCCTTCAATGGGCAACCAGTTTGTGGAGGAACATCTCAAAGCCTAGCATGCAAAGAAACTCTTGCAAATCTGAAAATAAGTAAATTGAAACTTATTGAGAAAAAAGATAATTTCTCTTTCCATTTTTCCTGCTATATGACTATAGATGGAAATAGTTGTGCAGTCAAGCTGGAAATATGGACTTCAAATTATTCCAGTGTATAAACAGTGACTTAGAGGGCAGTGATATACATTAATTTTCAGAGGTGAATTTCAAGTTTCGTTAGCTTCAGTGAGACATATAGATAGTCTGCAGTTTGGAAAACCAGGTCAATAAAACATACTAAAGACTACTTTGCACATAACACCTCTTTCTGAATGCAGAAGCTTCAGAATACCACCAGCCCTTCATCAAAGATGGCAAGAGTGATCTTTTTGGTAAGTATTTACTTTCTTTCTATTTAATGCCTCTGGAAAAGCCCCAGGATGTTAAAACTCACAAAGAAATAAATGTCTGTGTGGTATACATAGTTAAAATTGATCTCTTACTTTATCTCAATAGATCAGACATAAAGAGTAATGTAAGAAAGATTGTGCAAATGATTAAATTACAAACCATTTCATAGTAAAATATTTAATCATAAAGTGTGATATAGTTTTAAAAGTAAACAAATCATTTTAGGGTTATTGGGTATATGCCTTAGGTAATGTTCCTATATTATTTTCCCTCCAGAATACAGGATATGATGTTGAAATACAGTATCATGTGCAGATTAAAGACAAATTACATATAGATGAGGTTACATTTAATTACCTGGAATAGCTTTGTATGTTGAGTGAAAAACACAGTTTTCATCAACACCATATTAATTATTGCTGCCGAAAGCTGTAATTGACTACTGTGTTTTTCGGCTCATGAGTCAATGGTGACTAAATGTTTACTTTACTGCTCCTAATTGCCTGAAATGCAGCACTTGTTTTTCCCTGGAAAATCTGTGGTCTAAGTTTCGCTCTTGTTTTCATGCATATAACCCCACAATGATTTACATGAATAGCTGAAAGCATAGTTTGGCTTCAAATTTCCTGGCAAAAATGGTAAGTTAGGAGTAGTAACTGTCTTAGCATCCAATATGGAGAAAAAGGAAATGTGTCAATACTATCCCACTTCTGGCTCTAGTCTTCTATATGGGCCCTGTAGGAAGTATGAACTTGTTTTTAGATCAGGGTGCCTATAGACCTTATTTGACCTTGTGTCAGTTAAATTCAGGATACCTGTGGTAAAGGCACCAGCTTATCTTCTCATTTGTATCAAGCATGTAAGGGAATACAGTATACATGAAGATGACTGGGACTACCATCAGGATTTTCTGCCTCAGGAATAGGTTTGGAGACACAGAAACTCTAGGAAAGGACCAGAGGTGGAACTAGATGCTACAAACACACAGGGATTAGAGTCTTCTCCACCTTTACAGGTGGCAGCAGTAATTTGAGTCACATGGACTAAGAGGCCCCTCAGGTATAAGGCCTGGACCAAATGAGCTTTGTGGACCTATTTCTACTATTTCCTCTGCATCAACTACCAATCTGTCAAAAATAGCATGCATTTCCAAGAGCAGCCAACCTGCCCATTGCTAACGAAGTGGTTCAGACATAGGTTTCCTATCCATACTTGTGAACATAAAACAGTGTAAAAGGAGGGGAGTGCTCAAAGAGATTTGTGCTGTCTAGGTAACTACTGCACTGCTGAGCTGCAGTGACAAAGACTTGAGTAAATCAAACAATTCACATTTAAAGAAAACAAACAGGTTAAATGAAGTCAGGTGTCAGTAAATGTTTCTGGAGACTAAACAAATCACTTTTACTGCGCTTTTGACAAGCGTCTGTGTATCTGCTGTGCATAAAAATAATTAAAATATATTGCTATATATGCTTTTTCATTTGTTAGGTGATTTTAGCGATGCTTTTTACAGGTCGGAATACATTTTCAGTAATAACTGCTTTCTTCAGTCTTACAAATTTAAACCTCTGATATAAGTTTTCATTCATATTATCCAGTTCTCATTCTTTTTCCTCACTACTTTTAAAGTGTCTTGTATCATCAAGGTTATTCTCCCACAAATGGCAATGATCTTTCTTTTCATATATCTATATACAGCCACTGTGTTGATTTTCTGTTGCAGGAATGGGTCTGTGTTCAGATGCAGGTTTTGTTCTTTCTTCAGATCTCTAAACATTCTCATAATGGTCATCATCATCCTTTTGACACTTCTTTTGTTGCCTTTGTGGCTCTATATGTTGACAATATACACTTGCACTGTTCCACATTGGAGTTGGAATGCAGTGTCAACAAAGCTCATCCAGCTGTATTTGAATTCTTCATAAAGCTACTTTTCATTGGAGGCTCTAATACAGGAGGGATGGATATACATGGAAACGTGATTGTGCAGAATATGGTCTTTCTTTCTCTCACATGTGTACGCACAGAGACACATACAAAGAGATTTGTTGATGTTATCACCTCGAGATGGTGACCATGGATTCAGTGATTTTCAGTACTTACATAACTTCCCTTATCAAAAGTGAAAAAACGGAGGCATGAAAATGTATTTCTAGATATATTGTTGTTGCCATCATGCGTGCGCACACACACACACACACACAAGCATGCACCTTGTCTATATTGAAAATTCAGCTTTTTAAATGTCTACACTAAAGGAAAAAAGTAGTTTCAAAAGTAGAATATCACAGGAAAATGCATAGGCAAGGACTCAAACTAGGAGCAGAAGACTAGATGAAGAATACGTACATTCTGGTGTTTAGGTGTCAAAACATTCCCCGAGTTTCGACAAAATAGGTAGGAAATAGATCTCAAAATACCAGAGGGACCTAAATGTCACAGTTTCCTCAGATTTGAGTTTCTTTCTCTAGATGGCTCAATAGAAATGTAGATGCTTGCCTATGAGCATCCATATTTTGAAACAAGGCTCTTTTTTTAGAGTAGAAGTGATCTTCTATTAGATCAAGATTTTCAAACAGAATCACCATGATGTGACTCTTCATCAGTTCTCAATGAGATCTGCTGGACTTCTCACCTTCCTTCACTCCATTAGAATGGCAATATATGGTTTACCACATGAAAGATGCATTCTCTGCCAAGGAAATTAAATTCTTATAATAAGAAGCAGAGCGGTCCAGTGGTCGAAAAGTAGGGCTCTCAGCCAGCAACTCCTAAATTTTAATCACAGTGCAACTTATTGAATGACTTCAGGCAAGTTACTTAACCTCCTAGTTTTCACCTCATAAAATTGTGATAATGAAAGTGTTTTTCTGAAGAGCAATTAGTTAATGCTTGTTCTCTACTCTGAGGAGAAAAATGCAAAGCACCGTGGAGGTGCTAATCCTTATTAAATCTTAAATTCTAATCATATCAAGGAGTCATTGTGATTACCACAGTTAGTTAAACTGATAAGATTTGAAAAAGTATACAGCCCAAATAATCATCCAACACTTCTGATTCATAGGATCTGTAAGGGACCTGTCATCCATGTCGACCCAAAGGTGACGTGTGACAGGTAGAAAAACTAGTCTGTGGCTCCCCATAGAATTTACCACCACCTCTCAACTCCAGCTGTGCTCCCATCCCCTTGTGCATAGGTTGCTAGGTCGTGGCAGGAGCATTTTGAGAGTCAAAGGGTGCTGCTGTGAGTCAAGCGACCAGATGGCACTGAAGTGTGAGGCTTCTGTTTAGATCTCACATTTTGTTTAGGTTGGATGAGTGTCTGAGGAGGATGAAAAGCAAAAGTTATTCCTTCCAAGGCTCCAAATGCGACTGATGCCCACTTAAGTAGTTCCAGATCTGCTTTGTATAGACAGAAACATAGGGGTAATTTAAGTGTTTTGAGAGAAATATCCACTTCTTCCCAAGCCTCCTCTCTGTTGGAGACCAGCCATCACAAACATGGAGGACATGCAGATCTGAAGATCCATAATTTATGGAAGAGGGTGGAATACCAGGCAGATCAAACGTCTGGTGGGGTGGCTGTTGTCAAGCACTCAAACATTTAACTGATTGCACTTGTCAAAGAGCTGTAGGATAGATCTGAGGGGAGAGTTTGGCCCTTAGAGTTGCTGGTTTTCATCCCATAATTTCGAGAGTGTTCTTTGTGCCTTGTTTACTGCAGAATATGATTAGATTTTAATTGAACAGGCGAGGAATGCATCTTTCATGTGGCAAGTCAGAAGGGCTTTGGAGCTTTATAGTGGGGATAGGGGGATGGGGCTGGCGCTTGTTGTGAAGCGGTGGAGTCCTGCTATATTGCTCATCTTAAGATGCTGTTTATAAATAGGTCGCACTAATCTGGGGCATAATGATTTCAATCATTTGTGCTGTATAAATAAACAGGGCATTGTGAGCTTACTTGTTCAGGAATTGTCCCTGGCTTTAGTTTTGGCCACAGACTCCCAGAGGCCTGCAACCAATCTAAGCCGGAGGTTTTAAAGAAACAGTCCGACTCTGATCTGAAGCCACCCGGGGAGAAGGGAGGGCCAGTGGGTCTGGAGGGGGAAGGAGGAGAACAGGGAAGGGGGATCTTCCATGGCGTCCTGCTTAGTCCGGCTCTGGGGAAGCGGAGCCTGGGAGAGCCTCTGTCCGGCCTGCCATGAGCTTGAGGCTGGCCTAGGCTGATGGGATGCAAAAATGACTTCTTCGTGGTGTGGTGGGACACGGGCAGTCTGCAGGGAAGGGGACTTCTTCCACCTGACGTGGTGTGAGGTGCGGGAGGGTGAGCAAGGACTGCTGCATGGTCTGTCTGGGAGGCATCAAATGTGCTAACCAAGGGGTAGATTGAAAAGCGCGGTGCTGTCTTGACTGGTGCTGACTCACTGCAGACTCTGCCTGTTTGCCCTGTGCTGCGTTTGCTTCTGTGGGTCCCTCCGTGGGCACAAACTACACGGCCAAGCTCCCCTCTCAGGCCTCCTCCTCGCAGCCTGCCCTGAGGGTAACCAGTGTTTCAGTCACCTCTTGCTTTGGCCCTATGGACTTTCATTAGAAGTAACGCCTGACTTAGGAAACGATTTTCAAAAATTGGAGACTTTCTTGATGACAGTAAATAGGCTGCAGATTTCTGCTACGATTGACAATGCTTTTTTTATTTTCTTACACAGCGCTAAAGATGTGCAATTCAGTTAACAGGCCTGCCAGCACAACCTGCCGCTCCTGTGTAAGCTTTCCATATCCGGGGAAGAGCTGCAGCAGCCGCGTGTTCAGAGCCACTTAAGAGGACAGAGACATGAGGCTCTACTAAATTCTGCAGTTCTTTCCTAAATTCTGGGCTTTTTGTCCCTGCAGTCTTTGAGTCCTCACTTCACACAGCCTTTGCCATTTCCCTGTTTGTCTGATAGCTTGACTACTGTCTTCCTATCCTATTTGTCTAAGACATCCTCTGCAGCATGATGGAGAAAGAATGAAGAGGACCCAGGAGAGTATGCAACTCCAGTCCTCACACACCCTCCTATCCTCACTCCTCAAGTTCTTAAATGGATTTTCTGGATAGATATCACAGTATCACAGCCCTATCAAAATACAGTAGGACTTGACCACTGACTTCTATGAGACCAGAAAGTGTTAAAGTGGTGTGTTCTAGGGCGAAGAGCACCTTCCCTTTGCAAGGTATGAGATGGGAGAACAAGTGTTCTTGATATGATTTCCTTGCAGTGTGGGGGAGCACGGATCTTGTATCCACTTAAGCAAACATTTATTTCTGAACCCATCAGCTTAAGAAGAGCAGATAAATAACATTCTGCTGAGAAAATAAGTAAAAATTGCACCAGCAGCAGTCAGGAAACTGGAATTGACACCATCTGGTCAATATAGTTATCATGTCTAGCAGACAAAGTTTGATAGCTGACTAAGAATTTATTAGAAAATGTTTCTTCAGTTTCCTGATATAAAAATAAAAATCTTCACAAATAAGTAAAATTTTATTTGTAGTTACCCCAAATTGTTTTCAGTATCACTAAATTTCTGCAAACTTGAAGAAAAGCACCTACTAAGTGGAAAGAAAACCTTGTAGTTAAATATTTCAGGTATATCAGTCTTCAATTTACCTTCCAAATTCTGTGTACCTTGTATTAAGAATAAGATCTTCTTTCTTTCCTTTTTTTTTTTTTTTTAACTCAGTTCAGTAAATATTGCAAGCCACACATCTCCCTTTGAATTCTTGTCTTGTTCAAGGATTAACCTCTAAATATTTCATTTGTGTCTGTATATCTTAAGATTTGGTTTTATACCAACTATTGTTGCATGGAAGGTTAATGAATTATAACTAAAAGGTTGTCATTTGGAAAATTTTGTTTTAAATTATGAAAATGAAAGAAATGGTTTCTTTTTTATGTGTATATAAAATTATTGCACTTTCCATTTAACAATCTAGCTTTCATTTTCATTATCAGAATCATAAAAATGATTGAAGCAATGGTTTCTTTTTAAAATGCAAAGTGGTTCATGCCAGAAGTTCTGAGAAATTAGATTTCCTTTTTTCTATTTGCAGGTATAAAAGGAATTACATCTGATTCTTTTATTTTGGTTTTGTTTTTTGGGTTTTTTTTTTTCAACTCCATTTTATTCTACTTTTCAAATGTTTCCTCTGCTGTTTACAAGTGAGGAAGAAAATCACTACAATTGTTTTTAGCGAAACAAAGAGAGAGAGTGAGGAAGTTCAGATGAAAAGTTATATTTGTAAAGGCAGAATAGAGAAGCAATTCACATTAATTCAAAGCAGAGTCTCTTTATTGGATTATGGGCTGATTGTGTTTACAAATACACTGCCAGGAGGGTTTTAATTTTGGGGCAATTTCATTGTTCATAGATATATATCTATATATAGATATATATCTATGAAATTATGTGGCTATGTGTTTTAAATGAGATACAGCTCCTTACTGCTTAATGTAATATATGCTTCCATTTTATGACATAGTGCAAAAGCAGAGCAATTTTAGAACAACTTAGTTGAAATATCATCATAAATGAAAGATGTAAACAATGTTATGTTTATAGACAGTTTAAATTTGAATTCATTGGAACTTGGCGATCTCTTCATTTACAAGGATGGCCTTTATTATGAAAGTGCAATCAAGCCATAGTACTACCCCTTTGATTTCAAGCTTTTCAGCATTTACTACAGCAGGGTAAACACAAAAGTTTACATCCTCAGGCAGACAGAGCTCCATATAGCCCAGTATTATTTCTCCAAGTGGAGTCTATAGTACATGTCCAGGGGAAAAAGATAAGAAACTAGGTAAATACAGAGTGATTTTTCTCCCAGTCTACCCTCCCAGGTTCATGCAACCAGCAATTTAGCTACTTCTCGAACCGGAGATTGTGACTAGTTTGTTGTTTTTTTTTTTTTAAATCCACCATTGCACTGTCCTTTCTGGGCATTTTTATCCTTCAGGACCTCACAACATCCTACAGAAAATAGTTCCAGAGTTAAATTTGTATTCTGTTAAGACATGTTGCTGTTCATTGAATAAATCTCTCCTTCTCTCCCCCATTTCTATGCTAAACTTGAGACAGTGTGTAATAACACCGAAACTGTATTTAAGAAGGGAATCCTCTTCTTAAGGAATTCCTGCTAAAGGAATTCGACAAAATCAAGGCCACATTAACCATTGGGAAAGCACATCCATGCAAAGAAATAAGGCAGAGAAAGTTTTTTACATCTAGGTACATCACTGTGTAGGTAAGACATGAGCACATGGACATGAATGTGTGAAACAGAGCAGAATATGGCTGCAAGGGATGGAGACTGAGCAGAGGATTGACTACAGCTCCCTATTGAATCATCAATCACAAAAGGAGCTGCAGAGTGCAATTCCATATTCTTTTCACACTCAAAACTCCCATTAATGACATTCAACACTTATGGTGTTCATATATCTCCTACTGTAAAGAGGTAGGACGCAGTGATTTACTGGGAAAGGTCTTTGTTGTAAACTTGGAGGATTCTCTTTTCATTGCTGACAACATCTTCCTGGAAAAAGTAGAAAAAAATAACCTGTGACTTGATTTCACCATTTTTAATCTGATTTACTGATATGTGTCTTCCTGGTATTTTGATGTTTTTGATACTTGTTTAAAAAGAAAGACACAGGTACAATTTTCAGCAGAAAAAAAGAATTTTATATTTCCAAAACAACAATGAAGACCTCTGACTACTATTTTATATACCTGCCCAGACTATGATGCTTTTATTCTAGCATTTAATTGGAATGTGGGATTATCCTAATTTTATAGAGGAATAATTTGATGTAAGGAATGCTATCTACAGCCTTCAGGTTTTAGTGTTGCATAGAGACATCTGAACTGGTTTTAAAGAAACCTGTGTGATTACTGGAAAAGTTTATGGCACTCAGTTTCTCCCTACACAGTATTTGGTGTGTCTTTTCCAGACTTTGCAAAAACAAGCTTGTTCTGTGTAAATTATCATATATACTTTGAGACAGGTTTCCTTTATCAGCAAGTGGATTTCAGAGGACGGTAATCTTGGAGAAATCAGACTAACTATGGGGAATGTTAAAAGCAAGGCAACTTATTACATTTTATCAAATGGTAAGAGAATAGACATGTATGGAAAATCTCAGCCTGCAGGAGAAATGTATTTATTGAGAACTTCTACAGAAAACATCCAGCAAGCATTTGATGTGCTGATGGACTAGAGTAAAAACCCTGCATGTGAGCATATTACTTGGGTTGCTTAAACCCATGTGTGGACAAAAACATTCCTCAAACAAAGCTGAACTGAAATCTCAGATCTGAATGCCTGTAAACTTTAGAAGGGAAAAAAAGTCAAATCAACACCTATGTTTTTCATGTGTATACCCACTGTTTACATTAGTTCAAGTTTCATTGTTGATAAAAAAATTTTTTTTTAAAGTTTCTACGTAGGCTATGTTAAAATTTAATTAATATTATGTATGTAACAGATATAAAGCTCTTTTTTGTTTAACAGTGCCATGGTCTTTCAAATGCTTCCTATTACTTTTATTGTAATAATAATAAAAATAAATAATAATAATAATGATATTAATAAATTAGGGTTGACCCAACTATAAAGCCTCTTTGACAACATAAATTAAAAAATTATTGCATTTACTCTAAGCATGTTTTCCACTTCTTTTGAATAGTTACTTTGAAAAGTGTTTATGTAGTTTCAGAATCTTTCCTACTTCTGCCTCCAACTCATTCTTGGGCACTTTTTGACCTCATAATCTGTCCATGCATGACATCACAATCTGTTGCCGTGGAAAAGACCATAATATCAAACAAGTAAGATGGCCAAAGGTTGCCTTGCAGAAGAGAGATAGAGATTTCATAGGAAAAATCCATTAGTACTTAAATATAGTGCAATGGGAAATATCATAATATCTATACCCAAATCAGTTACATAATTTTAAAAGGAAGCACTCAAGTTGGCTGAGCTCCTATCTCCTGTCAGAATCCTCTATTTTCAGAGGTAATTGAAGTTTTATAAATATACGTTTATATATATAAACAAACTACAAACTCTGCATGCTATAATATCCACTGCAATCCGCTGAGTCTTTCTCTTCACATTCAGAACTAAATGTGAGAATTTAATCCGATACTTTTGCGACAATCCTGAATCTACCATAGATTTCCTGTGTGACCCAGGCACTCTGTAAAATGGTAGGCTTGTTGCTGGAAAAGTCTAAATTAAGTCAGTGTTTAAGAATATATATAGTGTACTGACATGGGTCTAGGCTTCCAGAGCTGCACCCCTTTGGAGTAAGTTGTGAGACATGATCAAAAATAGGTCACTCCTGCAATGAAGAAGAAAGAGAGAAATGAGGCACTAAGAGAGGGCACACAAGGTCAGATTCACTGCTCTTTCTGCTGCCACGGTCTTCAGAAGGCTTGGGGCAATGATTTCTGCCTCTGGGAGGGCTCCCACTTGCCCCCATCACCATACCACGCACCTCGACACAGCTGCAGCTGCCAGTCTGGCTTTCTAAGGCTTTGGTATAAGCAAAACAGGGAGCAGGGCTGTGGCTGTTTTTCCTTTCTGGAAATTTGCTGTCCAAGTTAGTTGCTTGTTTTGGTTATGCCTAGAGCTGATCCTGTATGCATTAGCAATTACCCTTTTATTATGCCTTTGAAATTAGGCAATGGTAGGATATAGCAGAAGTAGCGCTGCTTTAATGGTTGAAAAGCTTTTATGGACCATAGGTGTGGCTGTTTGTTTGTGTTTATGTTCCTAATTTGTAGTTTGCAACCTCACTGAGGTACTAGACCTGAATGAGCACTGAGCCATAAAGAAAGATTTTCTCTTCTGTTTGTTGAAGTTCTAAAACAAAAAAAAATTAGCGAAAATTCTTTAAATATAAAAAATACCTTCTCAGAATAGTTATATTTGAATGCCATCAGGCCTGCAAATGGTTGACAGGATTTTCTTTGGGCTTTCAGAGAATTTTTCCTGGTAGAAAATAAGAATGAGAAGGTTTCAATGTTCAAAAAAATAGGGCTGTCTGAAGGCTGAATATTGCTACTAAAATATCTTATAATTTTTCAGTAGCATTAAGGAAGCTGAGTTTATCAAGATTTGGACACTCTATCTGTTATGCAACTGCCCTTTACATATTTACATATATACTAGCAATCACCTATATTTTCTTTATAAAATAATTTGTGCAGTTGGTGTAACTAGACTCTGCCTGCTGTTGGCAAGGATGAAAAATACATCACTGCTTGTATCTTCAAGGTAAATTATTCTTCAGGGAAGTGTGCCTCTGGGGAATATTTTCTTAGGAGACCCATGAACAATGAGAGATTTTCCACAGGGAATGCCCACGGGGTAAAGTGTACTTCAAAGGGAGAGATCCAAGATGAAATGAGACTCTTCAAAGGCCAGCTCCACTTCCCCTCTCAACAAGACAAATTACTTCAAAGGGGAACCCACCAAGGTTGTAAATAACCTTTCCCCATAATACAAAAACTTTATTGAAGGCAAGTTCTCTCAGTAATGTGATATTTTTAAAGAAATCACCCAAAGCCAGGTGAGGTCTAAATGCATTCAATGACCATCAGTTTGAAACGTTTCTACTCCTCAAGTAAATGTATGACCATCTAGAGATCTTAGGGGGGTTGAAATGTGCACTGTTCATTTCCTTCTCACTTACATAAAGTTACAGCAGGATTTAAAGCTTTCAATTCAGATGGCCTAAGGAACAATGAAAACCTAACAACAGCTTTAGGGACCCTAGGGACCATTTCTATCCAGTGTAGTTTATCAAGTTAGCTGCAGAACAAAATTCAGTGAGGGACCTTATTTTTACATGGGAGATTGCATTTCACAGCATCTAGCTGACTGAAGTATTTCGGACTCAAAAATGTATTACAGCAATATCAATTAAAGGCAAGTTTTGTTAATGACTGCTAAGGATCTTTCACTAGATCAACACCTTATGGCAAGGCAGAGTTTGCAGATATGTCTTTAACAGAAGGTGAATTTAAAAGACAATCATAGAATCATAATATGATTGAATAATTCAGGTTGGAAAGGACCTTAGGAGGTCTCTGGTCCAATGTCCTGCTCAAAGCAGGCCCCTTGAATTCAGACCAGGTTTCTCAGGACTTTGTCCAGCTGTCTTATGAAAACCTCGAGGGATGGAGCTGTGGTTCAATCTCTTTGTCGACTCTTGTTCATCCTGCTATGCCCTGCTGTGCAAAGTCTGGCTCTATCTTCCAATAACCTTCACAGTGGGATTAGTTCCCCCTTACATCATCTTTTCTCCAGGCTAAACAACAGCACTGGAAGAAGAAAAAGAAGAAAAGAGAAAACAGCAGCAACAGAGACCCAAAATAACCCTTGTAATTAGCATTACAGAGAGTCCTAAGTGAAGAAACCAGCTACTGAGCTTGTTGTCAGTGAGAAAAATGGTAGGGGAGGTCCAGCTAAAGGTATCTCTCAGGGTAAAATCCAGTTAAATTTTGTAATAAATCAGAAAATATTCCTCTGATCAAGCCCCAGAAAGACAGATAAAATCCTAGAAATTTTTGTCTGCTTCCAGAAATCTACTGTGCAAGAAGTTAATGCTGACTTCAGCAGATATATCATAGAGAAGCAGTCCCCTATTACTCACTATTCACAGCCTCACACATATATGCACTCTAATGGAAAGAAGCCATACACAGTGGCACCAGACTATTGATATTTCTATCCTATTGTTTAAGTAATGCACAACATTTAATATGTCAAATGGCATGACCGTTAAAAAACCCAACTAATTACTAAATACTCTTCTCACAAATCAATGATGTCATTTAGACTTGGCCTGGACAAAACAATGGGGGTTGTATACACTAAGAGGCAATGCTGCACTTAATGCTGGAGGTCTGGAAGACTCTTAGAAACCCATCTTCTACAGGTTTTAGCCTCGTTTGCTGAGGAAGGTAAATAATAATGATTACACTATGTGTGTGATCAGTACATCATTATGTTTAGAACATGTAGGCTGAACTCAAGCAGATTTGAGAGGCAAAGATCTCAAATATATCAAGTTCTTGCAGATTTTATGAAAATTGGCAGCTGTGCAGACTAGAGAGAAGTTACTAACATTCTTGAGACCCACGGAGGAAAGAGCTACTGTGTAGATCAACTGGTTGACCTCAGAGAGTCCACACTGGACCTCCAGATCTAGCTACAGATTTGCAGACATGTGTTCTGTGGTTCACAGAAGGAAATCGCTAAATTTAGATTTATTGAATCCAGTCTGAATACTTATTCAGCTGAAAAAGTTATGGCTGGAAAGACAATGCATTGTGATGCAGTAAATATCTGTCACAAATATTTGAATCCAAAGATTGTCTATTTTTACAAAAGCTCATTAGTTTTCTGACATGATTAGCCTTTAATCCTTTGTGTGGGTCTTTATGAAACCATCCATAAAAATGCCACTCCTGAGCCAAACTTCAAGTCCCTACCTCACTTCCCTAAAAAGGAGGCTTGACTTTTGGAAGGAAGAGCTTCAGTGCAGATTAATCATTAAGTTCTCCAAGAGCCTTGCTCTCAAATACAACTGAAATGTCGAACTGAAGTTTTCCCATAAATTGCCTGTGCCCAGCAAACTTGTATCACAAACAGGTAAAGCATAGCAATGTTATGATTGAATGCAAAATAGCTCTCATCAAGTGCTCCAGCTGATTTTAATGAGAGGTGTGTATGGTGTGTGCCCAAGTCAGAGATGACAGTCTACCATGCAACACTTTGCAAGGCAGACATGAGTCTCCTTAGATTCATGCCTATTTTTTGGTACAATTTAATCAGAGAGAGTAATAAGTAAATATTAATCAGAATTAAGGAGAAAGAACAAAGATCACAAAGAAAGTGACTGTGCTTATTATCATGTACATCCTGCTGGATTTTGCTGGGTATCTAGAACAGACCGTGGCCAGCATGAAAGGACATGATGCCTAGCTTCCTTGGGTTTTGGATTTGGCC
This sequence comes from Pterocles gutturalis, assembly GCF_000699245.1. Taxonomy (NCBI): domain Eukaryota; kingdom Metazoa; phylum Chordata; class Aves; order Pterocliformes; family Pteroclidae; genus Pterocles; species Pterocles gutturalis. The sequence goes on from NW_010135549.1 coordinate 26,007, forward strand.
ATTAGGACATCGTTCAAAAAGCAAACTTTGCTTTAAATATTTGTGAAATCTCCTAGCACACTTTCGAATGATAAATAAGCAATAAGCTTATCTGCACTTTCTGAAGTTCACCAATCAATAAATTCAGAGTATATAAAATGTATGTTTCATTTAAATATCATGTTGTCAAATTGTTAGAGAAAAATCTTCCTGGAATTATCAAGAAAATACTCAACTTTTGTTTGTGTTTAGTGTAAGATGTTATTTAGACAACCAGGTTAAAACTGTTTTTTCTTAACATGGCTGGAATGACTATCATGAATCTTAATTTAGAAAGCACTTAGCACTTACTGTTGTAATGGAACTAAATAATCACAAGAACCAGAACTGATAATAGTGGGTCAAGATACCTGAATTAGAATACGAGTAGCTGTATTGCTTATGGATTTCACTAAAATTGCATCTGCAGTTTATGGACATTGAACAGAACAATTGTTAATAAATAGAATGCTAAAAAACTGAAAGCTTCACATGCATTTTCTTTATGGCATGCATTCTAAAAATTGAAAAATATTCATAGTAATAATAAGTAATAAATCTAAGTGGAAACTTTGATTATTATGTTTTCATCATTACTCTCCCTTCTTTGAAGTTTATACCCAAAAGGTATCTAACTAATCATAGGTATTATTTTCCACTTTCAGCCATTTATGAAAGAAAGAAAATAAATGAGATGAGCTCAAGGATGGAAATAGCTACTGTTGCAGTACCAACACTGAATAACCATTACAATTTATCCAGCAAGTTGAAAGTTTGCAGTGAAGTTACCTCCAAAAAAGTTGTGGGTTTGCTGCAAAGGCCTCTGGGGAAAAAAAAAACATATTCTGTGTAGCTTACTATAATGTTGACCACATCCGGGTAGACTTCATCTGCTTGTGTACCTGAAACCAGCTGCAGCGTGTCAGTGCTAGCTTAGTGTACATGCTGGCTTTGCACGTGTGGTTCATTTCAGTATCGGGCTCGCCTGTGCGAGCTTGCTGCTCTCTGCTCCCTGTGCATGTCAGCCAGCCGGTCACTTCGTAGCCTGACTTGTGGATACAAGACCTGGGGCTAAGGGAAGGCATTTCTGGCTTAGAGCATTCCTGTCTGAAAGCTTTTCAGGCCTTAAGATTTTCATTTCTGATTAAAGCCCTGTAGAGAGTTTCAAACTGATAAAGAGGTTTTGCTGCATGTTACCAGAAGACAGAACACTTGGACTGTGTTACAGTTTTCTCTTGTCTCTTTGTGTGCGTTGTCCAGCACAAGCAGTCTACACAATTACAGGGATGTGTGTGTGTGAATGCTATCTGTGACAGCAAGAGCTCAGCTTCTGGGCTTAGAGCATCTGGGTTCAGTGAGCTGGGAGCTGGTGACAACCTTGGTACCAAGAAAAGAAAAGAATATATGCTATGTAATGCATTTTCTACTCTAGAATCTACTTTTTTTGTTCCAGCAGCTGAGTGACTGTGTCATGTGGCTGAACAGAGGTCATACATGTCAGTTACATGCTGTTTAAAAATGATGTTTATTCCCTGCTAGTGCTCACTTCATTTTCCTCAAAATAAACTGCACGAAAAACAAACGCCCAAACCTCTTTTGAAAATAACAAGAGTAAATATCTATATTTATTTATTTATTTATTTATTTTCACCTTCTTACGTTGTTTCTGAACTTTACACTGTAAGTGGGACATATTTTCAAGTTTTTAAAATAAAGAAAACTTAGGTTCTTATGTAGTGTCTTGACATAACGAGTCAAAATCCCAAGAGAAACATCTAAACTTCTGATATTGCAGAACTTGTGATGTGAAACTATAGATTGAGTGTGTGGGAAGCAAAAGGGGGTTCAGAGGGGTTGTGGAAGTTATTCTATGCTTCACAAAGTTAAAAAAAAATATTAAGAAAGCTAGTTTTAGTGTGCATATTACTTCTTTGATACAGAAGTGCTTTAAGAGGACTTTTATCATTCATGGGAGGAACAAATGCATATTACTGAAAAATCATTCAATTATAAGCAAAAAGCACACACATAATATTCATAAGGAAAAACATGTTTTAGTGACAAATAATAATTTAGTGATTCCTAAGTTTCATGAAGAGAAAACCCTACCTGTCACTATAATGCAGGTGAATCTGTACAGGAGTATGGTAGCTGCTGAGTAGTGAATTATTACATTAAGTGCAGGAAGCTGTGAACGATGTACCCAGATTAAATAATATGATATTTGTTCACTCATTTCCCATTCTGATTTTGCTGCAAGGTTGGGTGGGGTTAGAAATCTTTGAAGTGTGAACTAGTGATGAGGAATCTCCAATGCCCCGCTGTGGTCAGGACAGGAGAACCACAGGCCCTGGACACAATGCCAGGGCCCTCAGAGAAGCATCTTGCCCATCTCAGCAAGAAGGTACAAACCACCAGGAACTGAAAAGCAGCCAAACATTTTGCAGCGCCTTGGCTTCCCTGTGGATTCTCCTCTCCACTTACTGGCCAAGCCCTATCCTATTTAGTTTCCAAAATCTCACATTATCACAGCCTGAGGCTGTAGGGCTGCAATGGATCCTGGGAAACTTGTTTCAGCAAATCTTAATTCAAAAGCTGACCACATCTTGGACAGGACAGAGCATTGCCTGGCTAACAGATGTAATACACGAATGTTGGCTGTGGTTTTGGTACAACCATGTGCAATATCTTACATGTTCCTGTTTTCTATTTCACAGAGTGTCTGTGAAACTGGAATATTTTGTATGAAAGCTTTTGCTATGTTTCTTTTTTTTGTGTCTGAAAAATGTTTAAATCAGTTTGAGTGTTCAAAACTTTTGGTATGTCTCTCCTAGAAGCAGCAAAGGAGATGAGAATTCCTAAATCCTATTACAAATTATCAAAGTTTTGTGTCTAACTGGGATTTTTGTACTACACATAAATCAGGTAACACAGTATTTTACTTATAGAGCTGAATTAAATGGAAGATATTTTGTCTTTGTGTAGATGTACATGCAAATGTACCAAAGTATATTTTAGTAAGTCTGTATCTACGAACCTACATATACAGATAAAAAATAGAGCTTCCATTTTTGATCTGTCTATTTATTTGCCTCAGTATAACTTACATGGTTTTGTAAAATTATGTCTCAACAAAGCATTTTTGCAGATGTTTTACTTTAAACCTGTAGGACCTGGTCACTGAATTGAATTGTAGCGTTTATATATTTCACTAAATTTATGGTTGAAGAAGGAAACTTAAATAGGCCTGACTTAGTCCTATAATTTTTTCTTACCCAGAGATGATAGTGGAGGCGGTGACCAAAGAGAAGCAATGTAAGTTTGTATTTACATAAAAAAACCCCAGAACTAAACTATGGGAGCTCTTGGGTAAAATGTATCAATATCTAATAGATAGACTTATTTATGCAAGACATACCATTGATACTAATGTGGGAGTGATTGGTTCTATTCATGCAACTAAGATAAAAGGAAGGGTACTGATCACAGTAGTAGCACACAATCAGTTGTAAGTAAAGTCAGTATGGTAAATGTTCAAAAATCCCCTGCCTCATAGCCTATCAAACATCTCCTTGCATTTTTTGAACATGGTGTCTGGAAATCAAATAAAAGCACAATTTTTAGAGCGCTACTGGAGTTACACAGGTACCTATAGAAGCATTCCTTTGAGAACTAAATAAGGCAGAAAAAATCCGGTTTGCCTGAAAATCATGTTGGTACCCTTTCTTCTTTTTGTGCTGGGATAAACTGTGTTTCCCATAGGGTCATGGTGTGGCCCCCACAAAAAAGTGTTAATGGAGTTCAGGTTAGGAGAGGTCAGTAAGGATGCTCAGTACTGTGACTAACTTGCTGGTAAGTGAGATTTCCTGTAAAGCTGTACTAGAAAAGATAATTTCCTATCTTATCAACTTTTTACTATTTTCATTTAAAACATTCTGACCCTGATTCTGGTATGATAGACACTGGTATATGAGTTTGTTAGTGTAAATCTCTTGGCTTCAGATGCTGATTGAAATGAAGGCTGCTTAAATCTTGAAGAATTCCTTTGATTGCAATTTTGCTTGTCTTTATTTGCACAGGTATATATATCACAGACTGAAAAGCTTGCTTAAAAATACAGAAAACAGAATTAGAAACAGAGACAGGGACAGAGAAATAAAGAAGAACAGGCAGGGGAAAACTGTAGGTAAGAAAGGAGGAAAAAGTGGACTAACTGTGCTACATAAAACAAAAGAAAAAAGATCAGAATGAACCAGAGTCAATGGAAAAGCGAATAAGTCTAGCTAGATGGCAGGAAGCCTGAGGGAGGCCTGGAGAAAGAAAACTACAAGAAAAGGATATCAGAAAAAAAAAGAGGGGCTGAAAAAGAAGAAATGTAGGACCAGAGATAATGGAATCCATGAACATACCTAAGAAAAGATTTTTATTTTGATTTTTGGGTTTGTGTTTTTTTGTTCAGTGAGGTTTTTTTCACTTTACTTAACAGGGGCAAAAGATATGTTTTTAAACATTTATTATTCTCTGAAAACCTAGGAGTCTGGCTCCTGGTAAAAGGAACTAAACTTGTGGAACTAAATTTTACTTTCAATACCTTGACTTGCTCGGGTAGAAAAACAATTGCTAAATGTTGTAATCTTGCTTCATGAAAACATGGTCTGCAGAGAAATGGATAGTGAAGTGTTACTAGTTTTATTAAAAAAAATGTTTTGCAATTAAACTGCATGCACACACACATGTACATACAATATTTTTTTTCAGAGAGCAAGAATGTGCTGCCTAAGTGATGCCTAACAATTTCAATTAATTTAGCCAGCTTTAATAAGGTATTGCCATCTGCTTTTGTTACAAATAAATATTTAAAGATCAATTTTCATATACAATCAAAGTTTAGGAACAAATCTTTTCAATATGCCAAGATTCCTTTCATTTCTCTGTCTCTCTTTTCCTCCCCTTGCCCTTCCATCAGTGGCTAGCTATTAAAGATAAAATGGTTGTAATCATTATTATAATAGATCCCTCTGCATGATCATTCTAAGTGGGCCTAATCCTCTGCTTTTCTTATTGCATTGCAATATCCTACTATGGGAATGGAAGAGGTGACACAAAGGATTATGATTACTGGGTATGAAAAAGGAAGACCAGAGTGAAAGCTACTCTTTCCACACAAACGCTTAATAAACATTAAGGTTTCACACACAGGCTGATAGGAAAAAGAGCCAAACAAAATGAGGCTCTTTAGCACAATGATTTCCATTGCAATTTTACTGAAAACACAAGTTAATTAAAACACACACACATGAAATAGCCTACTTTTGAGTTCCAACTAGGAGACAAGGCCATACTGTATGCATACAAACTGTAAGAAATAATTTATAAGACAAATTCCCCACAAGACCATTCAGGGAAAGGAAAAAAAAAATCCTAAAAGAAAGAGAGAGAAAAAAAGACCTGGCTCTTGACACTAAAGGCTTAACTTCAAATGCGGCCAGAAATCCATTTTCACAGTTTTATTGCCCATTCTGGACGCTTCATTTCAAAGGGAAAGAATTTGAATTCAGACACATAAAATTCCCTTTGTTCTCTTGCCCTCCAGCCTTTGGTGCCAGTGTGGACGGTCCTATAGGGAGAGGTTGAGATCAAAAAAAATTTGCAGCTTAGATACCTGGCCCCAAATGATGCCCCTTGGCATTCTTAATTAAATCAGCTTTGCAGTAGATTGACAATGCACTGTCAATTATAATCATTTATATTAGCAAAAGGAGTATTTTTAACACTTTGGAAATAACAGAAGTTCAGTAGACCTGGGGAAAAAAAGAAGAGCTACAAAATTATACCGCATGATGATCACATAAAATACAGTGCATCCGATTGTAGGTCACATAACATCTTATCTTAACATTGGGTAAAGCTGATGTGATTTCGCATATCTTTTCCCATCTGAAAGGACATTTCCAGTTAGGTTCATCTGGGTTGTTTGTTGTTTTTCTGTCGGCTTCACAACAGAAGTTGAGTGTACTGTAAGGGGGTAGGAAGGAGGGGACATTGCAGCCCTGTGACGAAGGGAACCTTTGTCATAGAGAAAGGGCCTGATCCAGAGTCTACTGCACTGGAGGGAGGTATTGCTATTGATCTCAGTAGGCTTTGGGCCAGTACCCGCAGAGATTATTTTCACTGAGAGTTCTGAGGTACTTTTGATATTAAAATCTGCACAGGCATATTTATGAAAGGAAGATATCTCCTTTGCTAGGAAACGACATCCCGACTTGTACTGATGAATAAGGTACTTTCTGCTTTCTACAGTGTTATTTCTTTATGTTTTAGCCTTATGTCTCTTTCTATTCCAGTTAATTTGGAATAGATACAGATCTGCTCTCAGGCTTCAGAGTGTAAATTGATCATCTGGAGAGGTCAGAAAGGCATTTTTTCCTCTCCACATATAGCGCTGCACAAGAGATTAGAGGTCTGTATAACAATGCCTGTATTTCCACTTTCTGTGGAGTTTATAGCTACTTTTCCCTTTCTTCTTTTTGGAACCCACTGACTCTGATATTCATTCTGCTTTAGTGGGTTATGCATGACTTTTGCTTCAAACATTCATGGAAGTTGATTTTGATTTTCCTGTATGAAATGTAGCTCTACCATTGGATGTTAGTATAGGAGAGCAGATGAGTTGCACGTTGGCAGATTATGTTCTTGTTTGGCACCAGTTAATGGACGCTTCTCTGCTAAAGTTACAGACATGGATAATTTTTAATTGCTTGCTGGATTAATTTATAAAGATGCTGTCACTGTAGCAGTAAAACAGAATCTTATTGCTAACCTGGAAAAACGTATTATTTTCCATAAACTATCCATGGAGTAGCCAACTTTACTTTAAATTTTTATGAGATTTTTAAAAGTTGTTGCAAATGGGAAATAGTTACCAAGTGTTGCAGATTTCATCATAATTAGAACACTTTTCTGAGCCTTACATCTTCAAATTTCAAACCCAGTTGGAAGATTTTGACATTTGTCTCAACTGAATTATTCCCAAGTTCTTGAGCACTAAGGACCTCTAGCAATTCATTTGTTCAGAAGCAGGAGGAAAGCTTCGAAAGAAGCTAAAAAAAAATTGGGACCTGACCTGAATTGTTGAAAAATCAGGACCTGAAATTTGAGAACTGGCCTTCAGAATGACCTGCCATAGGTCCCTCAGAAATTACTCTTGTGAACTGAGACCAAGGGTTTCCAAGTCAGGACCTGTCCACCAACTGTTATACAGAAAAGTGGCATCTCATTTGGTGAAGTCCCTTTTGAAGCATGTCTCGACGACATCCTGAATTGCAGCAGATTGAACTACAGCTGTAAGTGAATGGGGAGAGATTTCAAACCCAGATATTCTGCAATAGTTTATGTCACCATGGTGGCAAGTAACTGGGATGTGCATTTGCTGCAGCTTCTAAATAAATGCAAAATTGACTTAATTACAGTAATTGATCAGTAGCAGACGTCTCTTGACTAGCTTTAGACCTTAGCATACGGTCAGATACAGATCTATTCTGTCACTGCTGCAGTGGGAGAAAAATTCTGAAACTCCTCCCCTTCATCTTTTTTACACTTCCATTTTTCTCTTAAACTGCTCTTAGCTTTCACTCCTTTTTCTTTATACTACAGTTTTCCTTCTTCTTATGAATGTATATTCCGTGCAGGATGTATTAAATCTTGCCTACAGAGCCAGTTGTTTCCTCTAAGCATGCCTTGTGAGGGCAGTCATTGAACTCTGCAGAATATTCCTCTTCTGTTCTTTCACCAACCTCAAATCGCTTAGCAATAGCAAGCTGGCGTGTCAGGCTGTCCTCTCTTTTTAGTATCACTAGACATGATCAGGATTTCCATTCTGCTTTGAGAAATCTCTTCTGGTTCTTAGGTAGACTTTATTTCCTTGTTCTAGAATTTCTTCAACCAGTCTACATCTTTCTTCCTCATCAGCAGTGCCTGTCAATAGGGAACTTCTGTTTAGCTTTGGGAATTCACTGAAGTGAGGACTAGTCTCCTTTTATATTTAAACAATAACTCTCCAGCTACAAGGAAACTAAGGTGCATAGTACGTGCTTGGTAATTCAAGCAGCCATTAACTTTGCAACACATATAAAAGAGGAGGAGTGGTAACTCCCCAATGACTCTGATACAGTCTCTTTCCCCAGATCTCTAGATTAAATAGAGCATTAATCAAGCAGTTTTCAGATAGATTATTGGTATGTTTTGAAGTTTAGTTAATCTGAAAGCCAATTAAAATTATTAATACATTTATAATTCATTCTTTGTAGAGAATTTTTATGCTTGTTTTTATGCACTCTGTGAAGGATTAGTGACTGTTGGCGTAGTTAAATCCAATACATACTCAATTCCTGTAACTTTTAAATGTCAAAAAACCACAGTACTCCAATGGATTCAAAAGTATCGTACTCTGGAATTATGCTAAATTCACTTAATTTGAGCAAATGTTTGCAACAGAGAAGATTAGCGTCTTTGTTGATTAAACTGTTTAAAGTGGGTCAACTTTTTGCAGACAATTTCAGTGTAGGACAAAAAAATCTAACATCTGAAAACTGAAAATATTTTAACTTGGTGTATGGATGTGGTACTTCACGGGAATTGTATATCAGGTTTGCATGGTTCCATTTTCCTTTTTGAAACAAGTTCCTTCACTGGAACACCTCTTTAATGATGCCCTGTAACTGTGTGATTCCTGTGGTGCATCAAGGTGACTAAGAAGAGAGGAGAACCTTCAGGAATTCTAGTCCTGCTAGGAAATGCAATATTAGGAAAAACAAATGGGGGAGAAAGAGTAGCTGAATTACAATTCTTGTAGAGTGTCATAGTGGCATTTGTGGTTCAGCATTTGTAAATCCTTGATTTACAGGTAAAAATATTGAGGTTTTGATTTTTTTGCCCTGGCCCTCTGCACTCACCCCCCAAAAAAACCAAATCAAAGAATAAAATTATCTGTTATCACCAACAGCCCAATACAGGCAAAAACTTTACTGAGATCTGTAAAACAATATGCTAAAATACATCCTGGAACAGGAGAGAACTGTTTTTCCTGTTTTTTCTTTTTTTTTTTTTTCTTCCTGTTCCAAGAGGATATCTGTGAAGATTTATTTCCTATGTAGCTTCAATGGTACTTTAGGATGATAAATATCTTGGCGACAACTCTCTGCAGACTTAGTGAAAATGTATGCCTGAAGCTCATTTTCTCCATCAGTCTGGCGTTTGCTTTTCCTTTTCCAGTTATATTGGCTTCTGAATAGTCTAGTCCTTTGTTTTCTGGTGAACTCAAAAGGGATTTTGCTTTTCAGAAAAAACACAGGGTCTTATTTGTCAGGGGTATCCATGAAAATGGTTCTGTCAAGGGATTCCTGCGAGTATCCGTGTAGATGGGAGAATGTTCCCATTTAATTTCTTCTTTCTATCATAACTGTAATGGAATTTTAACACACAGTTATATGAAATAAGTTTGAAAGAGAACCAAAAAACCAGATCTATCCTTGTCTCCCAGGGCAGAACGAGACGTACTTAAACCCGTCTTGTCATCTTTATCTAACCTACTCTTAAGTATTTCCAGCAGTCTAGATTCCATCATCTCTTTAGACAACATACTCCAAAACTTACAGTTAGTATCTTTTTTCTGGCTCATTATTTCTTGCCTTATAGTGTGGAGAATGGATGATTCTATTTTGATTTGTAGTGTCCTTTTCTGGATCTCCAGTGTTTTCTGGATCTCCACTCAATGCATCCATCCAGGACAAGAAGAAATCACTAAATATACCTGCATTAGTTAAGTTTCATCCATATTTTACTTGCCTGCTTTCCATCACATGCTCTAAGTATTTGGTAAAATCTTAGTTGTTTTAAGTCCCTCCAGAAAGAGGGAGATGTGTCGATTCATATCAACAAAGATCGGTTTGTTCTAAACTTAATTATGTTCCACCTTAAGCCAAGGACAAAAATGATACCAATTTCGTTTAAATGAAACTTGGACCTCATTATGGGAGATGAGCTGATCTACATTGAATTATGGTGGTTGTAACTTAGAAGCATATTCAGCTTGTTTAATGGTTTACAAATATTCCTTTTCTCCTGCTGTTCCCCCACATCCCTTCTTTTCACTTATTAGCATACAGTAGAATAAGTTAATATCTTAACAAAATAACAGAATAACTGAAAAGTAAGTGGTATGGAAAAGAGTATCATATACGACTTAAGCCGTATGTGGTTTGGAAGATAAATGAGGTCTGGTCTGGGTGTCTGTTTCTGTTCCAGGAAAATATAATCAAATCTAAACTCTACCTGCAAATTTAGTCCCCTGTTTAATATCATTAATATTTAAACTATTTAATGGGGATTCAGTATTTAGTATTTTGAGTATCTGCCTTTTACCTTATTTCAGCTCTATGTTCCTTTTGGCTCTTCCCACCTATTTTTTCAAATGGGACATCAGACAGCCCAGCTGAGTAACTCAGCATTGTGAGAGAACTCAACACTGTTCACATAGTTTCTCAAACGTGACTGCAGTGAGCTCTGTTAAAAATAACATTTACCATGGCATGGTGCAAATATCTCAGAGTGGAAAACACTCTAAGCAAGGAAATACTGTGGTAAAATCAATAGCCCGGAACACTATTATGCTTTCTAATGGCACCCACTGTTTGAGCAGGGAACATGTACGGATATTTCCACATTTCTTATTTCCTACTCATGACTGTGGGAATCAAATTACATTTAGGCTTGCAACAAAGACATAGATTTATATCCTAGACTGCAAGCTCCTCTGAAGCAAAACTTTCTGGGACCTGGAATCTGACCCTGAACCTGCTGAATTCAGAGGAGATTTTTCCTTTTATTCAACCAGCTCTGAGACAAGTCTGAAGGGGATAGCATCAGTGCAAGGGAAGTGGGCAGCATGGTTGTTCAAACACAGCTTGCTTTGGGCCCTGCATGCTGCTCCTCCTTGGGACACGGAGGGGGAGAGTCGGGTGTCCTGGCTGCAGCCAGGCAGGGGCTGCAGAGAGAACAGGGGACCGGAGAGGACCAGGGGAGGTGTGTGTCCCCACTCCCTGGAGGATGTGTCGCCCCCCTGTCTTAGCCTGGGGGAGGAATACACTGAACCCATTATACATCCTCCTGAGCTGCAGTCTAGGTGGACACACAGAACTGGCACATCCCACCTTTGGTGGCTCATGGCAAACCTCCGCACCTTCCAGCCGTCCTGCATCAGAAGTGTCCCTGTCCTGACATTTTGGGCTGGGGCAATCAGGAGAGCAATGCAGTCACTGTTTGGATGGCTGCTCTTCTTAGTCCTTCAGAGCCATTCTGTTTGGGGTTGCACAGAGACAAATGCTAATAGTGCTCAGGTTAAACTGCAAAGTCACTAATTTTTTAGATTTTGGACAAGAGAATTGCTGTATGCTTATGACAGCGTATACACGTTCTTAAAAAGAAGCTGGCTTTTAGTTTTGATATATGACACTTTTGAACATAAAACTGAATGTACTACTTCTGTAAATAGTATGTCTTGGAGGATTTCTCTAACAAACATATATACGAAGAATTCTGATTTTGCTTACTTCTTAGGAAGCATAAAATGTTTCCATATTATTAATGTAAGTCCCATTGTACAAGACTAAACCTTTTTCTGTTGGAAGGGGAAGTGATTGAAACCAACCTTTATGCATTTTAGCGCTTCCTTGGCAATGTAATCTCTAGGAACTGAGGCTAGAATATGGCACATGAAATAAAAATGCTGTGTTAACAGCATGTATATGTATATGTATATGTATATGTATATGTATATGTGTATATGGAATACCCTTATGTATGTATTATTCTTTGATTTTGTCGGTAACATTTCATAAGTACCGTTAAGTACCTGTATATTTATAAATATTCCGTCTTTATGTTCATGAGAAACTAAACATTCTGTAATTGGATAACAGTAATGAACCTTTGAATAGTTCAAATGTTTAGCATGTGGTCAAACAAGTTAGGTTGTGGGCAGGTAATGACCCCAATTACAAATAAATCTGCCTTTGACTTCAAGATTACAGAATCATCATTGTGGAGACAATTTGGATATATATGTTTGTTGTACACTTAAATGCATTTTGGAATCAGCATTTTAAACAATCGGTCAAGGGTGAGAAAAGGTGGAAACTAACAGCTAAAAAAGATCCCATCAATTAAAATTTCTCCCCACTTGGATTTTTGTCTTTTTCATATTATACTGTTTGTGAGCTTGCCTGAAGTACCTTGTCCAAGATGCAGGGGCAAAACCCCCCACACTGTATAGTATTTAAATAATTGAATGCTGGCAGAAAGGTGGGATTTTGATGAGTCTGCAGTTTTGTATTGAAATTATATATATTGTAAGCATAGGGAAACACAGCTCAGTGCCCTAAGAAGGTCTGGTGTCATGGTCAACATTTGAAATTTGCATAAGAGGTTATTCAAAAGAGAGACGGGAGACTTCCCTATTGTGTTAGCATGGTAATGCAATTCTTTGTGTCTATTATCCTGATTCACACCAGCTCTGGTATGCAGAGGGTCCGGGTTTTTACGAGCTATAGGCTTTTATGCAGAGATATCTTATTAACCTAATTAAAAGTTTTATAAAAGTAAATTATATTTATGTTTGTGTCTCCTATTTGTAACCATTAGGGAAGCCAGACCACCTCCGGTGACTTCAGAGAAGGCTGGTCAGGTCCCATCTGTGTAAATCTTGTGAGTTGTCATAGACTCATTGCATTTGATTTACATGTGAAACCTGCGGACTGAGCACAAATGCTAACCAGACAGCTGATAAATAACACAATACCAAAGCAATGCTCTTGCATTTCTTTAACTCCTTTCCTACAGGGACCTCCAAATGTTTTTCTGACCTTAATGAATTAACCTTCACAGTAAAAAGATCTTGTTACAATAACATCCACAGTACCAAAAGATTCATGTTTATATACCTTACTATGTTTATCAATGTGATGCCTTGTAACATTAATAATGGACTAAGACTCATTGCATAATTTTTCTTAAACACAAAACCAAAAACTGCTCCTGTCCCAAACATCTCACAAACTAGAGGTCTGACTGGTGATTTGCATTGGTTGACAGACGGAGTCCTTTAAACTCACCGCCCCTCTGCTGAGACATGTCTGTGCAGATCTGATGCATGTGAAAACCAAATAAGATCGTTACCCAGGAAGTGGCTTAAATCCACAGCGAGTTTGGTTTCAGGCAACCAGTTTTGTTTCATGTTTGCAACAGGCTAGAAGCACGTGCACATGCAGTTATCAAGTCTCAGCTGAGGGCTGTACCTCAGCTGCTTGCAGTTGGCCTGCTCATACACTAAATCTTGTACCGCTTCAGATGACGAGACTTAAAATGAGGCAGCAATTCCAGCTTTACAATCATGAACACAGAGAGGTTGTACTGAAAGCTGATGGAATCAGGTGTCAAATCTAGGAATGAAGGTTCGTTTCCCACGGTGTAGCTATAGGTGTTAGGAGACCTGTTGCACAGCCCAAAAGCAATTTAACATTGATATTTGGGAAACAGGTCCCAGGTAGTACAGAAATGAGTCAGTTTGTGTGCAGAACTCAGTTGGCTCAGGTGCTTCTCACCTGTGTAAGAGCCTGATCCACTGTCCAGCAATGCCAGGGGGAAGTCTTGCAAGAGGTCCCTCCACAAAGATTTTGGGCTCAAGTAAGATTTCTCTCTGAGAGCAAGGCGGGAATAATGTAGTGATGGAAGAGAGGAGAGAAGCCACAGAGGCTGTAACAACCTGCCACTTGCTGTGATGCACGCTAACGACAAGCAGGCACACGGATTTACACAACCGATAGCTGTGGTCCTTCTGTCACTGTGCCTCTTCATGAACCTCTGAGAGTCTCTAGACAAATCTGTCAGTGTGACCTGTCTATCTTCTTTATATCTTTTACTTTGGCTTGTCTACCCCACTGAACTGTATTAAAAATTACTTGAGTGGATGCTGGATCAGGCCTTGGATTCTCTATAAAACAGTGTTATGCACCTAGGTTAAGCAGCTCCTAAGGGGGAAGAAACAGATGCCAGGAGTGTAACAGGAAAGAGCTTTTGAAGAAACAGTTGTGAAACAGACCTATTAGCAACTGGTACTTACAGGGCTGAAAGCCACCTTGATGGTGAGGGGGACAGGAACAGCACATCGGGTGACATGAACCATGCACTGCACTGCTTGCTGTTCATGGGTGGGCTAGGGAAACACATGCCAAATTCATGTCTGTTTTGCAGCATGCGATGTGTATCTTGATATAGTTGCTGTTGATTATTTGGCAATATTTACTTTACAATGAATACAAAACCTGATGATTACTCTAGCTGCTCTGGGACCATGGTTTTAGTGGTCACTGCTGCACAAAAGTAGCCTCTAGATAGTGTTATACAAAATAAAATTAAAACAACATGCAATATCATTATTATAGCAGTATTTAATAACTGCAAAGTAAAGCAATCAGATTTAGGTAATGCCAGAATTAAAGTTTACCTTTCAGCTTTAATTTAACTCTCTTAAACATATGGATATATTAATATTAATTATATAATTGCCTTTTAGTTTTCCTATAGAATTCCAGGTTTATTCTGAACACAGGATGAATGGTGTTTATGGAATAAGCTGCTATTCCATAGTTTGTTTATTTCCATTATTTGGTATGTGCAATTTTAATGTACTTTGAGTTTTACCTGCAAGTGTTTTTTCATTTTGTTAAGGTATTTCCTGAATGTTTCTGTGATTAGGATGTGTGCAGAATGTGTAATTCTTCAAACCCTGTAGAGGTGCGCCATAAACACCATTATAATTGTCATGCTTCTAATAGCACCCATTAGGGTGTTGTCAACACCACATTATTCAACCAAGACCAAATTTTGTCAGGCTTTATTTTCATCACTGTTGGGTCAAATGAAGCTGGAGTAATTAGTAAACAGAACTTTTTATATTCTTCTGGTCTCCTTGAGTTCTAATGTGAAGCTATATGTTGCTTTTCAGCCCATGCCCTAAGATATGCAGGCTCACATCTCAGTATCCTGTTGCTTTGGCTCTAGAAGTATGTCCCCACTGCACAGTAAGTGCAATGCAGAGTTACTGCACGGTAGCAAAAGAATACCTATGTTATCATGGTCAGGGTTAAGTCTGATCAAAATAACTGCTGAGGAACAGGATGCATCAGCTTAGTGGAGTTGTGTGCTAACCTGGTAACTCTACCTGTGGCCCTCCACAACATTGCCTTGTGTTGAATAACATGTATCGACCAACAGTGCAACTGGCAATCTCAGTGAGGAAGGCAGGGTGAGCAGACACGGACAGTCCTCACACAATGCAACTGAAATACATGGTAGAGTTGTTCTCTAGGCTGTACTTTCATCATGGTTGTAAACCAAGATAGACTGTGGTACCTTTCAACAACTCTACTTCTTTTGGTTTTGTCTCTGAGTAGGAGACAACCGACAGAATTAAAAGAGGGTCATTCTCCCAGAAAAGAGAAAGGAAAGGGTAAATACTGACTCCCTGTAGGGAAGATGAAACTTTTAAGCATATTCCAGTACCTTAGGGAAATGCCTTTGATGCAAGAGATGCTGTGTTTTGCAGATGCTTTCTCTTCCCCAGAATTGTCATACGAGGTGACACCCCAGACCACACTTTCTGGGTTCCAAAGTTTTGGGCAGTTATGAACAATTATGAACTATTTTTTTCTTCTGTAATGGACAAATGGTGAGAAATAAGTTGGGAGAGACCTGGAGGGGCAAAGGAACTTTTCAGTGCAAGATGAGTCAGGAGTGTTCTGTGTTTTGATGGCAACCTGTGGAGAACTGGGGGCAGTACGAAATTTCATAAATAGGAGGTTCAGCTGCTGACATTAAAAAAAAAAAAAAAAAATCCTCTGATACATAAAGCTATTCTGGGCCCCACAGAGCACTAGAGTCTAAGTAGGATTTAAAGTCACCTAGGTTTTTGACCCATAAAGAAATTTCATCACAGCCACCAACAGAAAATAGCCTTTATGGAACAGAGCTATATTAAAAAAATAAAAAAATTAAAAAATCAGGAGATTTAGGGAGTCTTGAATTTTTCCTTGCAAATTCCATACATCTGTACATGATTTTTCAGTGGAACAAGGGAAAACCTGAAAAGACAGAACTGGAATGCGGTCATTTAAAATAAAATCAACCGTACATAAATGGTTGCATTGTTTGTGAGAATAGGTGACAATATATTCACCTAGAGCCACTGGTGCTTCACTCTCAGGTCCTTCTGATTCACGGGTAATTTACATTCCTCTCACAGTTCTTTTCAATAAACAGCTAACTCTGATCTATAATATAGTCAGTTCTAACAAGCCAGATTTCAAAAGGTTTATCCATCTAGCTAAAATGAACCTCAGTCATCTTTGTGCACAAAACACCCACATAGGCTATTTGTCTTGGACTTGAGTGTTTGGCAAAAAGCCTGATTTAAGCCTTGAGCATGAGAGCTTAGTGAAAAATGCTGCCATTCATGGGGAAAGGGGGGAGTGG